>NW_025939886.1:0-29026 GCF_000764305.2 Hyalella azteca | reverse complement strand
GAGCTCCCTAGAGTGACATTCATCTGGAATGAAGTCCGGAATAGCTCATAAATTCATCAGTATCCACGCTTGTCTCCGGAGGCCTCGGGTGGTTCTGAGGATTTATTAGCGCGAATTTCTGCAATAATTTGCAGTTCAAGATTCAGGCTCTAGGATTTACACTGCATTCAGAAGCAGGCATTACGTGCTGAGGTCTGCATTATGCTGCCGTAGGGCGATTATGCGGGCAATCATACGCGCTCATCACGATCGCCGTACGAGTGCAACGCTCGTCCATCATTAATCGTTCAGCAATATTGGAACAATAAATCATGTGCAGAGTCTCCATCATTGATCTATCAATGCTTTAACTGAAAGCTAGGAGACGTTATTGACTCTCTCAATGCTCTGACTGAAAGTTAAGAAACATCGCAAACTCTCTGGGAGACGTCACCAACTCTCTCAATGATCTGACTGAAAGTTAGGAGACGTCACCAATTCCCTCAATGCTTTGGTTGAAAGTTAGGAGACGTCACCAACTTTTTCAATGATCTGACTGAAGATTACGTACGAGACGTCACCAATTCCCTCAATGCTTTGGTCGAAAGTTAGGAGACGTCACCAACTCTCTCAATACTTTGATTGAAAGTTAGCAGTTGTATCACACTTTCTCAACGTTCTGATTAAATGCAAGGAGACGTCACAAACACAATGGTTTAACTGAACCAACTCTTCAGACCAAACAAATTCTTGCACCAGCCTGGCAGACCTGGAACTGTTTGGCAAGTTTATCATAAAAATTCGCAGATATACTCTGGCCGAGTCTCGTGGTCTTGGTGGATCGAATTCCTTCATCTTGTTCACAGATGCTTTGTCAACCTAAGTGTTTTGATTTAATAGTAAAAGGAGCGTCCATTCGTTATTGATGTCAAGCGAGTCTGTAGAATGATTTTCGAATTGAGTCGGCACTCATCGTCATCTGAGAAAATTCTAGCGAGACTCGCACTTCCAGGTAATTTTTTTATAAAGACATCAGTTCTAAAATTGAAATATCAGATTCAATCAAGCTCCTCGTCAACAATCAAAATGAGAAGTCCATTCTCGAGTGCGACTTTTGGAAGGAAGAAGGCGAGCACTGTTTGACTGTGACGTCATGCATAAATCATGATAATATGCGTTTAAAAATAGATTTTTAAAAATAACACTTCTAATGAATCGAGAGTCTTTGATATTACACATGTACAATGAATTTCTAATTTTATTTTCAGACATTAAAAATTAATTAAAAAATTTTTTTAATATATAAAAATTCTGTAAAGTTTCAAAATTATTTATTGTGTCAACTGATTCGTACATTGTCTCTGACTTTACACAAGTGTGCAAAGTTTCAGATCGATTGGACAGGAAGAAGTGTGTCAGATATCGTTTATAATATTTGTAGCAGACAAAATTATTTTTGATTTTTTTTTAATATAAAAATTTAAATTTGAAAAATTATTTATTCTGTCAGTTAATTCATGCATTGTCTCTAACTTTACGTAAATGTGCAAAATTGTGTGTTAAATATCGATCATAAGATTTGCAGCAAGCAGACAAACAAAGAAGTGAAGTTGAAGAGAAATGTTGTATAACCTGAAGACTTACGTTCTGTGCTTCAAAAGGTCTAGAAGCGTTGGCTTCCATTGTCGCGCAAAGTTGGCACCCAAACTTCTTTGAATTGCCAGGGTATGGATATCGTGTGCATTTTATAATAATGATATATAATATAGCGGTTTCAACATTTGTTAGGCCGTAGACCTGTCGCCGATTCTCAACATTGCAGAACATCCACAGCATGCATGTTGCGGGCTTGAACACGCTACTCACTGCTACAATTCTGCTGTGCTTAACCGCCCGGCCTCCTCGCCGATTCTGACCAGAAACTGGCGCACAGAGNGTACTGCGTCATGTTCCCTGTAAAGCGTTATGTTCACTAAACAGCGTCATGTTCCCTACACTGCGTCATGTTCCCTGTACTGCGTCATGTTCCCTGTAAAGCGTTATGTTCACTAAACAGCGTCATGTTCCCTACACTGCGTCATGTTCCCTGTACTGCGTCATGTTCCCTGTAAAGCGTTATGTTCACTAAACAGCGTCATGTTCCCTACACTGCGTCATGTTCCCTGTACTGCGTCATGTTCCCTGTAAAGCGTTATGTTCACTAAACAGCGTCATGTTCCCTACACTGCGTCATGTTCCCTGTACTGCGTCATGTTCCCTGTAAAGCGTTATGTTCACTAAACAGCGTCATGTTCCCTACACTGCGTCATGTTCCCTGTACTGCGTCATGTTCCCTGTAAAGCGTTATGTTCACTAAACAGCGTCATGTTCCCTACACTGCGTCATGTTCCCTGTACTGCGTCATGTTCCCTGTAAAGCGTTATGTTCACTAAACAGCGTCATGTTCCCTACACTGCGTCATGTTCCCTGTACTGCGTCATGTTCCCTGTAAAGCGTTATGTTCACTAAACAGCGTCATGTTCCCTACACTGCGTCATGTTCCCTGTACTGCGTCATGTTCCCTGTAAAGCGTTATGTTCACTAAACAGCGTCATGTTCCCTACACTGCGTCATGTTCCCTGTACTGCGTCATGTTCCCTGTAAAGCGTTATGTTCACTAAACAGCGTCATGTTCCCTACACTGCGTCATGTTCCCTGTACTGCGTCATGTTCCCTGTAAAGCGTTATGTTCACTAAACAGCGTCATGTTCCCTACACTGCGTCATGTTCCCTGTACTGCGTCATGTTCCCTGTAAAGCGTTATGTTCACTAAACAGCGTCATGTTCCCTACACTGCGTCATGTTCCCTGTACTGCGTCATGTTCCCTGTAAAGCGTTATGTTCACTAAACAGCGTCATGTTCCCTACACTGCGTCATGTTCCCTGTACTGCGTCATGTTCCCTGTAAAGCGTTATGTTCACTAAACAGCGTCATGTTCCCTACACTGCGTCATGTTCCCTGTACTGCGTCATGTTCCCTGTAAAGCGTTATGTTCACTAAACAGCGTCATGTTCCCTACACTGCGTCATGTTCCCTGTACTGCGTCATGTTCCCTGTAAAGCGTTATGTCCACTAAACAGCGTCATGTTCCCTACACTGCGTCATGTTCCCTGTACTGCGTCATGTTCCCTGTAAAGCGTTATGTTCACTAAACAGCGTCATGTTCCCTACACTGCGTCATGTTCCCTGTACTGCGTCATGTTCCCTGTAAAGCGTTATGTCCACTAAACAGCGTCATGTTCTCCATACAGCGTCATGTTCCGTATAGGGCGTCATGTTCACTATTTTCATATTTTTTCGGACCTGCAAGGCTGAGGTTCGGCATATTTAAAAAAATTGATTTAAAAAATTTAAAAGACTTACTTTGTTTCTGTCCCTACATTTCTTTCTTCCTCTACATCTGTTTCTGCCCCATACATCTGGTTCTTCCCCCCATACTGTTTCTGTCCCATACATCTTTTTAGCCCCATGCAACTGTTTCTACTCCATACATCTGTTGCTGCCCCATACACCTGCTTCCCACCCTACATCTTCTGCCTCCATCATATGTTGCTGCCCCCTTACTATCTGTTTCAGGCCCTCATTAGAATTGTATCGTGTCTGCAACATCCCTGTCGCCATGCCCCCAAATCCACATCGTGGGATGCACTGCGCACAATATATCTCGGCAATGATGCATGAACAGCCAGAAGTAATTATCACCTGCAGATACTTCATTGTAACAATTTAATTTTTATTTTGCATGAAAAATTTATGACAACAATTTTTGTTTCAATAGAAGTAAACTTGTCGTAGATGTGTTACGCTCAGATGCAGTCAACAAAGACTTGCTACATTGCATGCATCGTGATTGCTGTTGTTTGAAGCATTACAAAGCTGACAAGCAATGTTAAAGTTTCACAGAATTAGCGTGAAGGAGATATGAGGAAGATAAATTGCTCATATAATCGGATAAAAATGCAACCTAAGAGCCAAATTTTATTCATGAACATGTCCCAAAGGTATTGGAGAGAAGGCTTCCAAGATTTTGGTTGGAATGATTCTTGAAGTGTAGAAACTGGTTAGGTGATCAAGTTCCCGAAATTTGAATGGCCCCAAAGTCCCATATACTGCAATAAAGAAATTTTATGTTTAATACTCCAAAATTCTGTCCTATCTAAATCAATTTATTAACCATTTCAAATTGAATCAACATCCTATGCACGGAACAAACCTAAGATTTTGATGCATCTCAGTGGTTAACTGCTAGAAGATGGTAATAGGAAATAAAGGCGAATTTAGTAAAAGATGGGTACTCCAGACGGAAGAAAGTAAAGAATAGTTAGAGATTTCAACTTTTGGAAGTAGGGAAAGTCGTAAGTCAAAAGCAAAGGAAGCTGGCTCCTTTGCAAACTTAGAGACTACGCTCTCAGCTGAATTTGAACATTTGAGGTAAATCTTGACTCAGTTAAGTGTCTGGAGTACCATAGAATAATGGATGGCAGAACGCAAATAAAAATAAAGAATATACAGATACATTCATACAAATTTAAGAATTGTGAACCAGTTATCAGGAAAATGGCGATTTCCTGCTGCTGCGAAGGCTGAATTTTGATATGGACGAAATTAAATATTAAAGTTTGGCTTGAATAACTATGGTGAAACCCATTTGAACAGCGTCTTAATCGTTGGGCTGTCTTTTCTCGTCTAGTTGATTCTCCCTATTCGCCCCTAACAGAAAGGCACCTACTACAACTACGCTACTAAATACAGCTCCAAAATACAACATTTGAACACAACACCAAGAACAATCAGAAACCATTTTAACAATTCTAATAACTATTAACAAAATCATTAATGGTGGAAAAATTTCCCACAGAGACGACCATTGTGAGGGGGCCGGCACTCGCCGAGCTCTTCAATGGATGTGGAGCACCTCGTTCTCGAAATTTTTTTCAAATCCAAAGTTGGGTTAGGAGTTGGATAAACTTGTTAAGTGCTCGGTTCTAATGAGCACTGAACCTTCAAATGACACGACTGGTCGCAGTACACTGCTTAATTAAGCAGACAAATTTGGCCTAAAGCCTGACAGCATTTCATTCTCCACACCGCCCGTATAAACCCAGCTTCAGATTCTATATGGTAAAAGTAGCGTAATTCAGCAATGTCACAGGAGTCATTTTTGAACCATGGTCTAGTGGAGTGGTAGTGCTATAGGCAGGATTCATGGAAATCCTAGGGACAATTAAGGTGATTGGTCGCGTAGCGTAGTGCGCTGGTAATAGTTCGAGCACTGGCAAGATTGTGGAGTTTGGTTTCGATTGAAAGTTTAGTGATGGAAAGGAAATATGCTCAAAGCTATTCGCTCCAGTATTTATTGGTTTTATGTTCATAATGTTAAAATCAAATGAGGTCGTGGGATGTATGCATACGGCAGTCTCTTTTTGCGATTGACTTTGGCGACTTTACAGAACGTTAGGCGTTCCACGCAGAGCAGATTGCTGTTTAAAATTGGCGCTGCACGGCTACACTCTCCGGCTCTCGCGCGTCTCGATCACGTCAGAACAAGACCCTCTGACTGCGATGTGGCGGCTCTCGCGCGTCCCGATCACGTCAGAACAAGACCCTCTGACTGCGATGTGGTGGTCGATCACGTCAGAACAAGACCCTCTGACTGCGATGTGGCGGCTCTCGCGCGTCCCGATCACGTCAGAACAAGGCTCTCTGACTGCGATGTGGCGGCTCTCGCGCGTCCCGATCACGTCAGAACAAGGCCCTCTGACTGCGATGTGGCGGCTCTCGTGCGTCTCGATCACGTCAGAACAAGGCTCTCTGACTGCGATGTGGCGGCTCTCGCGCGTCCCGATCACGTCAGAACAAGACCCTCTGACTGCGATGTGGCGGCTCTCGCGCGTCTCGATAACTTCAGAAAAAGAGCTCTCTGACAGCGGCTCGCTCCCATGAGATCCATCACGAGGATGGCTGGAATGAGAAATGACAGCTTGCATTCGGCAGTCTGGAAGAATCTAGAAGTCTTTTTGCCAGTTTTGAAAACAAGAAAACATCTGAAAATCATACATAGTTCATGGTCGTGTTGAAATTCTTTTTTCTATGACCTCTGAATCAAGGGAAAATTGTTCATAATATTAATCTTGTATGCTAGAATAAATAAAAAAATTGTCATTGTTCATATTAGGACAGTACCGTTTTGCGTGCTGTGGCCTACTTAAATGCGTCATAATAATTTTCCACATTTCATTGCTTGGCATGTGACAGGATCCATTGTTCATGAATCACTGCACAGTGCACAGACTATGATAACAATTCATGTGATGAACGGAGACAGCAGAGGTCAAAGCTAGTAAATTCTCCTTCCATGAAATTCCAGCTTTCATATAAGCATTATTTTCGTCATGTCAGCAGTGGCAACGATGAGTGCATGGAAGCGACATTAAATTAAAATGATCAACTCGAGTTAATTCAATTCACACTTTAAATTAAGGACCTTGCTGTCTGTTGTTTACCTCCTGTCCAGTTTTGTTGATCGATACTTGGATCAATCGAATAAATCGTTCTACCTTTTCAACCATGCACGATTTATGCATTTATTTTAATATTGTTTTTGTCTCTAGCCCTTAAGGAAGGGAGTGATTAGAGCGGTAGAGTCCCCACGATTCGAGGTAACGTTGCTTTATGACGTCACACACACACACGTGTACGATTGCTCATTGTACTTTTAAGTTAACGGTCCCCCAAGCAATAAAAGGAAAAAACGCGTTCAAGATTTCACACGATCGTTTTATCTACTTACAATTTTAGGACTTAATCGTGAGTCAAGGAATTATTTTATGAAAAAAAATTTCGACACTTGGCATTCACCTTATTTATTGACATGGCGCCCAGTTGAATAGATAAATTGCTTGCTCAGCGCTCGAGCGCTCTTTCTAACTCTGACGAAAACGCCTGTCATAATAAGAATCAATAATACTGTAATTCAACATAATTTTTTAGGAGCTATAGTAATAAATTTTCCCGCTGATTATTCACTAGCGGCTTACATGTTGTCTGAAATCATCCGAATAACTATGAACATTAGGAGCATTTACTACAAATAAGAAAATATGTAGTGCAAAAGATAAGGAGTATTCGCCAACAATTATAAAATAAGTTTAATAAAATATCAGAAATATACACAGAAAATATGTAACAAAAAAAATTAGTAGCATGCACTTAACAATAAGTACCACAGTAGATGAGGAATAGTCACCAACAATAAAGCAATACGTAAAAAATGTGGAATTGCGAACCATGAGTAGGAGTATGAGAAGTATTCGGAAAAATTTGGTAATACGTTGCAAAAACGATGCCTGATATACAAATGATGAGTATATTCGCCAAATAAAAGGCAATGCGTAACAGAAAAGATGAGTAGGTTACACCAACGAAACGTGACGCTAATGATAGGGAGTTTTCGCTATCAGTAAATCCAACGATTCACTGTTTACGCAGTCAACATAAGCTATCATTATCGAAATTCAGTCATTTTTTAAATCTAGACAATGATGTGATATAATTTTTACAGAATTTGTTCCTTTAATTTCGCCAATTTTTGAGTATAGCGTTGCCTAGCGTTATAATGCGAGCATAACACGCAGCCTCCAACCGAAGACACTGGCGATGTTCTTCTCAGTTGCTCAGATCGCAGCGATATGAGCAGCGTTTGAATAACCCAACGGAAATGTCTAATGAAAGCTGCAAACTCGACCTCAAAGAAGCCTTTTGTACACTCTTAATTGAATGGAGGGAGCGCCGTCCTTGATTCTGTGTAAAGACTTTTATTGGTCATGCTCCTCGGCCCTTATAGCCTCGAGTGAATACTGAACAAACGGGCGACTCGTAATTTGATTNCGATGAGACGAAGAAAAATCCGGGAAAAGGGATGGCAGGTTGAAGTTCGGCTCTACAACCGCAGAGCGATGATTATCTCGTGAGGCGATACCAGAATAATCAGTTTTATGAATGCGTGAGTCACTATTTTTAACAGCCAGTGTCTCATATTGCCGATGAGCGTAAGAAGCGTGATCCAGATCAACTTTTCTGACTGCCTGCGAAGGAATTTCTCCGGCGTCCTGACTGCCTCCAGTCCCTGTAGAACCTTCCAGCCCACCCGTCATGCCAGACCCTCTGCTCCCGACGTCGCGGCTGGAAGTTGTCGCAAGCCAAGCGATTATTTGGTCAGACTCATTGTTGGTTCTTACGGGACTTTGTTCGTCGTGCTTGGGAGCAAACCCAGAGTTATCTTGATGAAAAAAGTCAGTGTGTTCCACACTTCTTGACGGTAAGTTTGCAGAAGAAGAAAACTTGCCACCCTGGATTTCTTTCCCTTCTGAGTTGCGTCTTAGATTTTCATCAGAGTCAAGCGAATGGTGTTGGGTTTTGTTTTCTTTCCCCGTCATTTGTTGAGCGTAAAAACTTTTGACGCCATTCGCCGCACCAGGAGTGGCACCAGCGTCTTCTTCGAATATCTTCTGGTCAACACCCTCATCTGAAAGCAAAGTCAGACGTTTGCTGGTAAGTATTTCTACCATCACAGTGCCAATTACGGAACAAATTTGAACAAAATATCATAATTCATGTAGTTCAGAGCAACTTTTTGAACTAAAACTGCATTTCTTAGGGTATTTTAAAACGTATTTATAGTTACATTCATTGTGTGTGAGTGCACCAGCTTCTTTTATTTACCAACTTAAACTGATTTAATGAATAGCTCGGGATATCCAGAGATAATTTTTTGGTACGGCCCTACTATTGAACTAATTGCCTCCCACAATTTTATTGTTTTATTGCTGAAGCCTTGTGTTTTATTAGGCAGAGGGAACACTCCTGGCGACGCGCCGGTTTCTATGATGTGCTACGGACAATAACTTGCACTCCAGTATGAAAAGCAATCCAAGCTCGCCATGGTATAGATAGGAAAATTACAAGATGTTATTTTATACTAAAAAATGTACATTAAACTTAGAATTTCTTCTCACACTGAATTAAGAAACACTCACTCTCAAATTAAATCATACGCAGATTTCCCAACACTCTTGGCCAATTTATTCTGCCTTAGGTTTAAAAATATTAGAGCCAAAACCGAATAAGAACCAACAGCAAGGTTTAAGCTTAACAAGCGGAAATTATGATTTTTGTTTTGACACAGAACATAACTAAAATGAAAGTAAGTTAATTAATTACCTATCAATAAGTTCAACATAGCTACCAAAAAACGTAAGCAACATTTTATATGCTCATCATAAAATTTGAGTTCTTTCAGTTAGTGTTGAATTTTAAATTAAGAGATAATTAATGATTAACAAGAATTCGAGTTTTGATTAATACATTATAAATGATTGTAAGGTACCACACATTGTGAGCAGTCGCGTTGGTAACATGCGTTTATTCTTTTGCTCGAATTATTCATTCTTTATATGCAATGTAAATAAAACTCCTTACTCAACATGAACTGCTCAAAACTTCAGCATCATCACTCAATGATGATTCATAGCTGAAGTGATGAATTATTCATTAGTTTAGTTGAGAATTTTTCTCATATAACCTATAATTCAAATAACCTCTGCCATAATTTACACGAAGATTGACGCTCCGCTAATAAATCTCTCTCTTATCTTATATAATATTCGGTATACGCGTCTGTTATTCTGCACAGAAATGATGTATCTTGAACCGAAGTTTCGCCATGCAATCACAGATTCCCTTGCTGGATATCGCTCGCGTAGGCTACCTCGTCGGGAACACAAATCAATTTTCAACGTTGATATTTTCAGACAGAAGAAAAGGAAGGGGTGAGTTACAAAACCGAAATGTTAATTCTGCTTTTATTATTATTTGTTGGATTAAGAAATAACTCAAATTTTCAATTAAGCTTTGAAACAAAAGTAGAATGAGTGTTTGGTGTGTTGGTGTTATCTCTGTCATTATTAATTAGGTCTGTTTTTGTTTGACATTTTTTTCCAAAGTTCTCCATTCTCACTACTTGCTAATCCCTTTATCCCAGGAGTTATTTTTCCCAAGCAACGCTGGCTAATTCCTTTTAGATGACCACATGTATTATTTTCTGCAGCCTTGCCTTTCTATGAGTCCCAATTAAAGGCCTTTATACGGAATATGATTCGCAATTCTTTTATATGATCTATGAGTCCCATGAGTTATTTCTTATCCGACTTTAAAAACAGGTTTAGTGATAGCTTCTTAATTATGGTCACAAAGATTTAATCTTGCTGCCGTGTAAAGCATTTTTTTGACGAAAAATTACAAAGATGGAGTGTACGAACGCTGTATTTAGACATCTTTGGGTAACACAAGCAGTCTGCCTACTGCCTTGCAGTCAAATAACGCAAAAATCAGTAATCACAGGAAAAAAGCTACATTTCTTGTTTGTGGGAGCTTCGGTGGCGATTGCCATTCATCGGAATACGAGTATGTGTTTAATACAATCTACGTTCTATTTCAACGTGTTTTACAAGCTATTTTAGTGCTTAACACCAATTTTGAAAGACCATTTCTCAAAACTTTAAACAATCCAACAAAACAGCAAAAAATAAATACGAAACAGAGTAAAAATACGAGCCAAACTTCTCATATACTGCAAAACACTATATCAGATCATAATCTCCACGCAAAATGTTTAGTCCAATTCACGTTCATAACTGAACCATCGTTAGATGTCATTACCTTTTGAGCGACAAAGAAATGAAGTTCATCTCTCGGCATGAAGCGCATTGAGCTCAGACTAATTATATAAATGACCTCAGGCTCAGAGCGGCGCAAAGGCAGCCTGCAGAACATTCGTTTGGCTTGTGGTTTGACCAACCGCGGACACCTATTAATTGGCCTTGTTCTCAAGACTTGAAACAAATAAAGTCTTTTTACGGATTCTGTATTAAGATTCTTATACCAATACATTCATATATCAATACTTTCTCATAATGTAAAATTTTGATAAATCTGGAAAACTTCTTAACGCTCATATTTTCTTCCAGAAATTTGAATTTCCAACTAAAAAGCCGATAACTAAGAAACTCAACCTTCTTTTCTTATCAAATCGGAATAAAAATGAATGAACGATTGCATTGATAACATATCATAACAAGTGTGTATTTTCTTTCATCTTTATTCACGATAATAATTTGAAAAGCTCGGAAATTAGTTCCGAAGATAGAAAGCCATCAGTTCGGTCACTTTCTTCAATGGATATTTCATCTTGCCGCCGGGCTCCCTGGCTCGTGATAGCGTCGACAAAAGACAAACTTTCCTGGCTCAGCTGAAATCGCGATTGTTTTCCATTATTTTTGGCTCAACTCCTGAGGTCTCGGAGAAGTCAATCTTCCCGGCGCAGAATCGAAAGGCTTTATAAGCAATCAGACGGCGAATAACATTAAAGTCTACCGCGTAGTGCAGGTCATTTTTTGTACCTCTCTATATTCAACACTGGACTAAATTTTATTCCTCAGTTTGATTCCAATTTCAGTAGGGATGAAACAAAAATTTGTATTACTCTTTCATCGCGACGCCAGTAGGTGCCCAAGAGACAGCAGCGAAGTGGTGGCCTCCAGCAGTCCTGGGTCAGCTGGCTACGATCGTTGTATGTGAGGCTGTATAAACTTATCAAGTTCTTCATATTGCGTGACTAGAATCTTAGGAGTTAACACGAACAAACTTAACATCTTCCACGCGTAGATGCGCTAAAATGATCATTTTGGCCTCACATTTTGATTCCATGTAAACATTCTATACAAACAAGATTTGATATCGTGACATTGCGGTAGACAAAATTTTCAAGTTTGCCTTTTTAATTTTTTCTCTGTGTTGAGTAATTTGTAGAATAAGGTATACAACAATGTACAAACACAAGTTCACATTATCATAGATAACAATGCATAAACATGAGAAATGATTCATAAACATGATGAACGATGAGCAAACATAATTTACGACGCATAACCAAAGACATGATGCATGAACGTCAGGTACGATGCATTAACATATATAAGTTGTTTCTCATAAAAATAAGTACGTATGCATAATATAAGTTATGATGCATAAACATAGTTAAGATCCATGATAAAAGGTAAGCCGCATAATCAATTATGTACATTGTAACGTGGCAAAACAGAAAGTTACGATATCGCGATAACAGCTAGGAAGTATTACGTGATGCCATAATTTTGCAAGTATTGATTGCGTTATAACATTGAGATACAGTTTCTAAAGCATCATCTAAAACCGGGATAAAATGTAGAATTTAAGCCCTTCACCCGAATTGTTTCTTAGTTTGTTGTGTTTAGCTTCTAATTCTAATGATATTCGTAATATTAGTTCATTAGGTGTGTACTGGTGTAAGATACATAAATATAGATGACATTGGAATATACCATTAATATAAATGCATTCTAAATAACTTAACGATATAACACCGGCATTATGTAGAATATTCCTGGAATATAAAAACATTTTGAATGACTTGAGCGACCAACATCCAGAATGACTAAAATGTTCAAAAAAAAAAATGAATTAAAATTAAACTTAACTTTAATAATTCTAATTGATTCAAAATGACTTTGCCGTGTCATACACATATTGGCATCCAACTCCTGTATTTTACGCTTCTAGCTCCGACAGCCGACAGGCTTTTCTCGGAAATTATTTCGCTCTAATTTGGAGGTTGTAATTGATTCAAAATGACTTTACCGTGTCATACACATATTGACATCCAACTCCTGTATTTTACGCTTCTAGCTCCGACAGCCGACAGGCTTTTCTCGGAAATTATTTCGCTCTAATTTGGAGGTTGTAAATTTTTTATTGTAATAGCGTATTATTTGTTTTATTTGTAAAGACTTATAACTAGCACCAACGTTAAAATGCGTGCAGAACGGAGGCACTTCACCTTCACTAGAGAGTCCCATGAATTATTTGAAGGCAGAAGCGAGTTTTGTAACCACGCGGTAGTTTTGAGCGAACTTTATCCCAAAAACAAGTAATCAAACAATTAAGTATGAGCCTCTCATATTTTACTTGAACTACTTTCAGCCTGCTTGTGATTTTTTCTATTTGATCTTAACTTCAAGCGAATTTACGAAGGTTCTGATTGTTCCTGTTTAACGCCGATGAAACTGCAATCTTTAAGTGGAAAATTCCTACTTGGATTGCCTTGGCAGCTATCCTGCATGAAGCAGAAATATATTTCTTTGTTCCTCTGAAGACTTGTAAGACATTTCACAAATAAACGAAGAACTATCTTTTTATCCCTTAAGGCAATTTACTAACTGTGGCAAAAGACAAAATTCAAAATCAATCTGTACGGATAAAGAGGTTCATTATAATACATAATTTTTGATACCTGTCATTGACAATTGCAGCACAATAACTCTGAGTGTAAACTACAAACTCACCTCCAAGAAATGCCGGCGTTAGACCTTCTCTGTGAGCAGCGATGGCGGAGTGAAGATAATGTGCACAAACCAAGATGAGAAATCCGGTAGCACGAAGGGTGAATATTGGCGATCGCATCACGGACTGATCTCTAAATCGTATTAAATAATATAATCTTGGTTATTTCTGGCTTTATAGCATACCAATGTGTAGTTATGAATTAGAAAGTCACGTTATCTCTTAATTATTGCAGCCATGCAAAGTATTTTCAAAATTTTCTAAACTGTTGGTTTCCAAATCTTAGAAGATAAATCACGTTCTTTATGGTCAAAATATAGAGTTCTGCGCTCGTCTTTTTTTGTGTGCCAAATATTGTTGGTGAGCGGAGTTCGCTACTTCTGCGTCAGTAAATGCACTTCCATTTACAACTTAAGCTATTGGGTGCCAGTAAACTTCTTTGGCATTTCCTCGGTCTGGAAGTAAGCGAGAACATGAATCATTGTTATGTTTAAACCGAAAATTAATTAAAAATTTAAAGCAACGAAAGTTCGATTCGCAAATTTCATTTAATAGCAACATTAGCTTCAAAGCAACCTAGAAAATAATCAAAAAACAAATTTATGTGGCTGGCTGCGTTTTAATCTCTTTCTTTATCGTTTGGTCGTTCTTTAGATTCTAATTTTACTCCTGAAGTTTTAATCAGATGCTGGTGCTGGTCTCCAAAACGTTTTCAATGAATACTCAATGAATTTTCCTGATGTGTTATTAGCTATTAATTTCTCAAATAGAGTTAAAAAGTTAATAATAAAAATTAAATATAGAGTTAATAAGAGCTGCCATATTTTCTAGATAATATCAACCAAACTTTTCAAAATTGTTTTTTATAATAACGCCTGAGTTACGCTAATTAGATAAAGTTACTACACAGAAGAGGCAAGGTATACGTAATTATGAGACTCGTATAACACTTGCACTGAATTGTTATGATGTTGAACACACTATATAGGCGTGGAAAACGTGGCGTATTTATTACTTCGTTTAAAAAATGTTGAAGGTGTCGCCGCCGAGGTGTCAAGGGCTAATCCGGCATTACCGAGCATCTGCCCTCAGTTGGGCCAGCTTTTGCCGTCACTAGTGGTGTGTGGTACAGGGGTGGACGAACAGAAATTGTTCCCCCCAAAAATTCCGCCATGGTCTCCTTCACAGCCCAATGCATTAATGTTTTCCTCACGATTACTTCTATTCTCACAAGCATGGAAGACTACGAGATTACCTAACAATAACATACGAGGTTGGTAAACTTGACGTTCGTGAAACTATTAAACAAAAGAATCAAGTTTTTCCTGAATTTATAAACTTCGGTATTTGGGCCAGATTTTGCCGTCACTAGTGGTGTGTGGGACAGGGGTGGACGACCAGAAATTGTGCCCCGAAAAAAATCCACGATGGTTTCCTACACAGCCCAATGCATCAATGTTTTCTCTACGATTACCTCTAATCTCACAAGCATGGAAGACTATGAGATTACCTAGCAATAATATACGGGGTTGGTAAACATCGCTTTCATGAAGCTATTAAACAAAAGAATCAAGTTTTTCCTGAATTTATAAACTTCGGTAATTAAGTCAGCGATCAAGGACTGAACTTCCCACGATGCTATGATACTTCCACTACATTCAGAAATTCAGCGTCCATAATAATGTAAAATTCACACGAGAGAGGCAAAGAAGAGCAAGCACGTTTAATATTGTAATATCAAATATATGTAATGCAATACATTGCAATAATTTATGCAATTGTATTGCAATGTATGCAATTTTATTGCAAAATATGCAATTTTACTGTAATATATGCAATTTTATTGCAATATATTCAATTTTATTGCAATATATGCAATTTTATTGCAATATATGCAATTTTATTGCAATATATTCAATTTTATTGCCATATATGCAATTTTATTGCAATAAATGCAATAAAAACTAATCAGATATAAGCAATGCGATAAATTCAAGGCGATCCGATACACTCAGTGCATATAGTTGTTCACTTCAATGCACAGGCCACACGAGCCCTGTTTGCGAATCTTACACATGACTTATGAAACTAATTAATGTTTCTAATGAATTAAAATCGCATGATCTCTGAAAAATGTCTACATCGTAGATGTTAAAACAACATAATATCTGTGTTCGTGAAGCAAAAATCCAGCGTTGAGTCCACCGAACAGATTGGCAGAGCAGCTGCTGAATCTTTGGCAGCTTTCTTCTCAAAATTTCTCTAATATTTTCTTAGAAGTTATTGGGAGATTCTTTGCGTTTACCATCATTGTTTATACCACGTTTATTTTTTTACAACTGGCTGCAAGGGTTTGGATTGGACATTTCTTCTGGTCGATCTGAAAACATTAAGAATTTCAATATAACTTTATTCGCTTAAATGAATGTGTTGCTTATTTTGAAGTCCATCACATTATTTTATGTGTGACAGAGACTTTTTGTCTTTTTCGAATAGAATGTACAATTAAAATGAACCCTAGTTATTGATCTTCAGTAAACGCTGTTCAAATAGTGACCGGTGTCAATCTGGGGCCCTTTCAAAACTCGCTAAGTGAACGTAAGTACTTACGCTCTATTGTCTTGTCTATGATTGGTGGATTTGGCTCGAAAGGCCGTCAATGATTCGCGGATGAACTTACGATCTCTTAGCTTTTTTTGAAAGCATAGGCCCTGGCGTCTAATTATATTCATTAAAATTATATTATAAGTTTTGATCATCTGTAATTGAGACGTAATATTCACTGGACGTGATAGAGATTGGTGGAAAAGTACTAGACCTGAGTCAGCGTCTGGACAACATCAAGTGATAGATCACGCGAAAGCCGTGACTATAAAAGGGCTGGGAACCTTAGTAAGGCCCTCCGCAGAAGCTGACTAGTATGAACGCCGCGTTGTAGCACGCGTTAGAGGTACTCAGACCTACGGTCGACGTCATAGCTTTACCTGTATCATATCGCTCATGTAATACCATCCCGTATCAAGATAAGTACTCTTGACAGATAGGTCTTATTTATCCTTCACACTTAGTCACGTTTCTTGGTCCTCAGCTGGCATTTAATACAGCATCTGGGACAAAATAGTT
The DNA here is from genome assembly GCF_000764305.2 of Hyalella azteca. Lineage (NCBI taxonomy): Eukaryota > Metazoa > Arthropoda > Malacostraca > Amphipoda > Hyalellidae > Hyalella > Hyalella azteca. Next base: position 12,450 of record NW_025939886.1, on the reverse strand, counting down.
TGTGAGATGAATTCATGACAGATAGGTCTTATTCACACTTAGTCACGTATCCTGGTCCTCAGCTGGCATTTAATACAGCATCTGGGACAAAATAGTTTGTGAGATGAATTCATGTAATAGGATAGACACGATGTTGGCAAGGATTGCTATAAATTATTAGAAATTAACTTGCAAACAAAATTCTACCTATCATAATTTCGTCACTACTCTGCATCGTCTCCCTGCTATAAACTGGTCATTTTTGTACCGCCGCACGCATGCGCGACGTGATGAAATATGAGAGATGGAACCACTGCCATCAATGAGAAGTCTTGACCACCTGCTATGCAGTCAAAGACCTATAAGTTCAATGGGCATTGACCGTTTATCGATGGACTTTAAAAAAGTTGTTAATCAAATATCTGCGCTCAGTCCTAAAGTTTTTGTAAAATTGCAAATTGATTCGCACTTCTTGATTACTCAACTACACTATTTCGATTCTCAATCTCATTTATATCCAACTGTAAAGAATGATAGGCAATAAAAAGAATTTAAAGCCCTTCTGCAACAGAGAGCGGAGCATGAGCCTCTAGAACATGCCTGATTCGGAAGTTCGCGAATATGTGTCGATCATAATCGATGATGGTAGAATTATAATGAAATTTTTGAGAGCTTCTAACGTCATCCAAAACAATGGGATTTGAAAATAATAAATTCAATAATAATTGTATTTCACTGAACATAGCAAAGTGATTTCAGAAAAAAATCTCACTTACTTCACTCACAAAGATACTGATTATCAAAGATCTCCGCAATGCAAAGATCTCCGCAATTAATTTTATTAGAAGAAATTACTGCAAAATACAGAAGTAAACGAAAAAGCTTACGGTACCGTCATGAATGATGTGCTAATATAAATGAACGAGTCATGGCAATACGGCCATTGCTGCCGCTTGGTTTGCCATTGAGAAGCACATTAAAGGCGAGCACGAGATTCCTAATGCACATTGTGATGATACACGGGACAGCGTCGCTCATTGTCTTCATTTCCGGGAGCGTTTCATTGCTATCAACTGCTGAGCCGATGGGGTGAACGCAGCTAAACATTTCCATGCCAGCAGCAGTTATGGCGCTCAAATGCTAATTTTATTGTATAGATGATAGCATTCCAAAGAAAAATTGCTTCACCTTGCTAGTATAGAGTTGTGCAATCGTCAATCGGCATTTGTCTAAAACGATACTAATACGTTTAGTAGAACGTGACCGTTCATGACGAGAAAAGCCGTTTTCAGGCGGCCACCTGAAACTACTTGTCTTCATTTCCGGGAGCGTTTCATTGCTATCAACTGCTGAGCCGATGGGGTGAACGCAGCTAAACATTTCCATGCCAGCAGCAGTTATGGCGCCCCAATGCTAATTTTATTGTATAGTTGATAGCATTCCAAAGAAAAATTGCTTCATCTTGCTAGTATAGAGTTGTGCAATCGTCAATCGGCATAAGAGTTTTGCAATCTAGTGAATGACTGCAATGTCAGTCATTAATGACTGCAATGTGACTCAGCTGTTATCGAAACCTATCGTATCTAAGCCTGCAGCTTAACATCAATATTTAATATCAATTGATGCCGGCTTCAAGTGACTCTAAATTCATTCAGTTCCTGCCCATGAGGCTGTCTAACAGGGTTTTAATTTTGCCAATAATTTGCTAGAAACGATGGTATTAAAAGTCATGGTTTACTGATTGGCTATCATATAAAATTTACTGGTGTATAAAGAGAGCCAAATAAGAATGAGTTTCAATTTATCATATTTCTAATGCTTATTCATGGAAAGAGCATTCGTTGCGCTCATGCTCATGAAATTACACTCTGATTGTACTTCGTGAATTAATACAGCGTAAACGGCCATATGTAGTCAGTTTAAAAGTAAGGATCTTATGTTGAAAACATTTAGGAGGGAAGGGATCAAGAACTGCTTGCCGAATGCATTTAGTTAAATAGTCGTGCAGCCGCTCTCTAGCGGGGCCTAGGAGAAAAATTCAAATTTTGTCCCGTGCTCAACCGCTCAATCTGTATTAAAGATTACTACTAAATTGTACTATATGAAAACTCAAATGGCACTTATGCCATTAAAGTTTTAAATGACTAATTGATTCATTCACTTAATTTCATCGCAATTAAAGTGCGTTTCTTAATGCTTTCAATTGTTTGTGATCATAAATAATTAGAAAAGTGCAGTATCGACAAAAAAATTAATTGTTACACACCTAACGTATTGCACTCGTACCGTGTTTTTTTTACACTTTTAATTTCGATTTATATGAGCATTTTCGTAAAAAATTTTCAATTGTACAAAATTTCAACAATTTTTCGTACAAATTTTTTATCTGAACATTTTTCGTACATTTTCGTACAATACAAACAATTGTTTGTGACAACATACTGTATACTGCCCTAAATGCGGTCCCTATTGTTAGTGATATTTCCCTGAACTAAAATTTGGCGATGATAGTTAGTGACGTCATCCCCAACTATAATCGATGATGGGTCTTGGGGGCGCGTGGATAATTTTCGCTCGCAATGCAACCGCGCGGACAAAGAAGGGACAAAGCCAAGCCAACACCTACGTAACGCGTGTCATATTTGCCTGCAATGTCCACGCATTTATTATGTAAGCATCAATATAATTTAGGCGGGACAATTTGAGGATAAAGCTTATACACGTTTATGAACATTTGAACACATTCCTCATAGATTGCACACATTCACTTGTGACATTTTTTACTATATTAGCAGGACAAAAGCATAGAGTAAGGCCCAGTGGTTACAGTTCAACAGTTCAGAGTACAATGACTGAAGCAGAGAGGCGCGGGTTCTATCCCAGCTCTGTGCGCCAGTTTCTGGTCAGAATCGGCGATGAGGCCGAGCGGTTAAGCACAGCAGAATTGTAGCAGTGAGTTGCGAGTTCGAGACCGCAAAATGCTGTGAATGTCCTGAGATGTTAAGAATCGGCGACAGGTCTACGGCCTACTAAACGTTGAAACCGATATTATTATATTATACTACAAAACATTGCTGAGTTGATGCCTTTCCCCGCTTTTATTTTATATTAATTAGCTCAGAGTTTTCAATTCGTCAATGTTATGAATGAGAAATTTGAAGAACTTTTACCCAGTTGACAACTGCCCATTGTTTTGATTTCAGCTCAACATCAATAATTTCATATGAACTTATATAAATTCTTTGTTTCAGCAGTCATTAATATATCTCATCTCTGACCAAGGGTTGGCATCGTAAATGGGCCAGCCTCTTAAATAAAATGTTGATTTGAGTTCTCTCCTTATGTTAAGACGGTCTGTGGGTGCTGTTGAACCGTTATCAGCTTCGGTCAACATTTGTTGTTTTTCTCGAACACATAATATCTGAAAGTTCTTTTTTGCATACTTAAAGCTTAGATCATACAGATATTTCTACTGAATTGATACATATTTTTACTTTGATAGCAAACATATTTGTAGGATGATGCGTGATGTCATTTACATAAAGAAGTGCATGGATATCTTGATAATTCCGCCGGTCGCTAGTATCAGATAACCCTGGTGTTGTTCAGGATAAATTATCTCTGCGTTTTGCTAGAGTACTTATTTTTCAATTATTCTATGTCTACCACCACTAAATAACTCTGTTGAATATTAATATATGATTCGCAATAATATACGACTCTTTTGTGCACGGGGGAAGCTAGTAGCAGGGTTCAGATGGGACCTGTTTTAATTATCGCTCTGCACCGTCTGAGCTCCGCAGAAGCTGTGTATTTAGAATATGATCAATACCCATGATCGCCATAGTATAAGAGCCGCATCAGTCATTCGGCATTTTAATGTATACACTTCGATCCAAATTTGTATCGACATATTTCAATAGTAATGTGATCTATGCCAATTAGAGAGTCACCACTAAGAGATATTTGATGTGGTATAAATAAGCACGAGTGAACTTGAAAAAACAAACATAAATTTTGTTTGAATTATAAACAACAAAGTTCATTAAATTATCGGCATATATCTATAATCTAAAATCTTGAGATTAAGGAAAGCTCTAAATGGGTTTTTCTTTGATCTAACTTTGGGAAGTGGAATGGTTAACAAGTGGTACCTTCGAGTCATATATGTTGCTTGTTTCACCGAAATTATAAGTAGTAATATAGTTTAGGAAAGCTGGTATATTGGCCACGCCTCCTAGTGAATTTCTTAGCTTGGCCTTGCTCTTTTGCCAGTTGCTCGGCGCGTACAAGCGACTTACATGAAGCTTTCTGCTGACCTGGGCTATTTATCTGACGCGCAACGCGATATGGCTCAGCCATCGACCTCTTTTGTCCTGCGAGAAAACTTGCGCTTATTTTAGGGAGCAGCAAGGCTCAATAGCGAGGAATGAACTTACGCAGGATCAATATCATCTTTAGTGACTTTCAGGATCCAGTGAATGTGGAAATGATCCAGTGCAGTGGCCATGAATGAAAAAAATGGTTGCATGCCAACATGTGTGTTAGATTCATGAAGAAAATACTCAACTCTGAAATATAGCACCAACACAACACGAGAAATTCGAAAACAAACACAATATAGAGGTAGAAATGATCAGATTACATTGATTTGTCGTGGAAGATTTCCTTCTTCGATGTTCTCAGTTTTCATAGGTGATGTCTTTTGATTATCGGACAGCAAAGCTGTCTGAGACAGGAGTGCAGCGTACTTCAATTGAAATAAAATGAACGTGGTATACGCATTGTAGCGTCCTATAGGAAAATAAAGCAGGCTTTGTTCATGGAAATTTATTCGTGTCGGTGAAATGATTGAAATGTGTTATCAATCATTAATTATTGACGCGTGGTACAGGTGGATAGAATCGCTACTCATTGTAAGCCATGTACGATTGAACTTTGAGAATCTACTGTCAATGATGATGAATTGGGTATTAGGGTTTTGAAATGATCTCACTAGTGAACGAATTTATATTCATCTGTTGAGAAGTCTTAAATTGCATGCAGCGTCCAGCACTAACTAGGAGATTCTAAGAAATGCCGCACCGCAAACCTCGTGGTTAGTGCCTGGCACCGACCATCGCAACAACGAGGTCCTCGCGTTGGTCCTCAATGTGTTGAAAACTAGCATCGAAATTTATATTGTAAACAAGTATGTTTTGTAGTGCAAAACATTTTTCTACACTATGTCAAATTCAACGAAAAATGAGCCGGTACATTTCTGGTGGTTGCTGCGTGCTGAGAAACGCGTGCGATCGCTGATGAATCCTCCGAGTAAAACCATCATGCCCATGAACCACATCCGCACCTCTGTGCACTATTAAGTTACTTCCTGCCAACTACAGCCTAATCTTAACACGATCTCCTCGTTGCTGTACACTACTCAAACCCCCTCCTTCTGACCACAACCTCTAACCCATCTCACCCCCTGCCTCTTGTGCCACCGCCAACGACCACTCTTTTATCATCATCCTGCGGAGCTGGCGAGCCGCCATAGCGACCGACGAGCTTCTTTAATGCTTCACAATTTTTTCACTTATGAAGTCAGGGAAGAAGAGGAAACTTGGGTGGAGATGCGAGGTCACAACTCATCGGGTGGCACGCAGGAGGGAAGCGAAGGTAGCAAGAAGGCGCGTTACGAAGACAAGATAAAAATGCATCGGCTTGGAGTATTGTTAAAATCCTCTACGTCGCATGATGGGTGGTGGCCCGTAGACCAACAACAGGCCATGCGTGACAATCATTCTGTTTTTAAATTATGTAACGATTCATTATTTTATTTTTAGTGTTTAAATTTTAACAATTGTTCATGCATTAGAAGTTTTGTGTTTTCTTTGTAATAAATGTAAAGAGCTTAGAAATTCTACTTTAATTAGACAAAAATATTCAAATTCATACGTATGAGAAAAGTATTAAGGAGAGCGTCTAGGTAAAAAAAAATCTGCATTTACTGACCGGTCTTTCTGAAACCTAATACACATCTAAATCACTAATGATAGAACTTTTAGTTGGGAAAATTTTTTTATGAAATGAATGAAAACGTGGTGGATTTTTTTTACAACGAGGAAAAAAGGACTTCTATAAATTCTCATATAAAAAATCTCCTCACTCGATTAACTAGCTACAACACCGAGAGACATTTCATTCGATTTGAAATGCAAATCTAGCGACACTAGAAGCTTTTTTTTTACTTTTGCAGAGGGATTTTTTTTCGATTTCATCACCCTTCCCAGTTTTTACAATCCCATTTCCAGTTTATATAATCAAAACAATAGATAAATCAGAAAAAAAGTTTCTAGAGTCGCTCGATATCCACTTTCCAAACCTAATTATATGTCTCTCATTGTTGTAGCTCTGTAATCAAAATATAGACTAAAATAGATTATAAATCAAGATAAAATGCCAACATAAAAATGCCAACATAAAAATAGATTTTTATGTTGGCGTAAACCGGAAATTTTCATTGTTTAAGGGAGCCATATTAGCAAGATTCATTCAAAAAATAAGTAATAGCTAAAAAAATTGCTTGATTCAGTATCCACATATTTCCCATCGCCTATTACTCATATTGAGTGTACCATCAGGCGCAATGGGACCTATTTTTGTCCAGTTTAACGCGAATAATAATCTATGAATCCTACTTTTCTAAAACGAAAGCTTTGTAGTAAATTATTATAACATTTTCATTTTAAACAAGTTAGATACTACCTCACCAAAAACTACAGCACGCACATTCGTCCGGTTTGCAGAGTTGGACGCGCCTTTTCCGCAGCTGCGAAATGCGCTCCTAAAAACGAAAAATGAAATTTTTTTATCTTTGACCCAGATGTTTTGACCCAATGCATTGAAAATCTTAACGACGTCCCAAATGTAATTTGAATAGTGGAAAGGATAAATTTCGGCGTAGTTATTATCTATAGATCCCATTTGATCTTTTGATGCATTACTTCCATCGAAATTCTTACTATAATTCTAAACAGTAACTTAGATTCAAGCACATTTACAACTAGATATTTCAATGAACGAAAAATTCACACAGTCAGAGAATAGGCGGAATTTGTTTATTCGTACTTCGTATTTAATACCTGGCAGACGTAAAATTATTCGTAATTTTTGTTAGGAATTATTGATACGTAGGTGTATGAATACATTCGTAAACCGCTGCATGACAGTGCCACGTTTAACACAGTTTAAATTGAGCTAGAGGCTATAATCAAACAAGATATGTTGCATCAAACAAAGGAACGAACACATTTACACCTCAAAATATAAGTGATTTTTATCAGGAGCCAAGGATAGAAGCTCATCAAACCGTATATATCACATCGAACAGCAGTACGATATGAGAAAACATCTTGGTGCAAGCTAGTAATGCCTAGTATCATAAGACTCAGCAAGCAGGTGCAGTCACTCGGTCTTCCGCAGATGCCTGTGAACTCTGAGTTATCTGATACACTTGTAAATAGTACTCGTGTTCAGGTAATTTTACACTGTAGCACTACTACTGGGAAAAGAATTAGAATGAAAGCATTTAAATTGATAAGAATTTGATTTCGGGTAATTTTTTATCATTGTTCTCCATATCTTTGGTCACTATTGTCCACAAAAGCCAATGCTGACCGTTGTAGTTTCTTCTGTTTCGCACCTAGATCCTGCGTCCGAGCGAGGTTCTGGGTTTGTGGAAGTCTCCACACTTTTGTGCAGCTACCTCTGCCAGGCAGCGTGAAACAAATGGTGTTGTCAAAATACATTTCAAAGCCATGAGGACACTATTCGATGTTATCCAATCCCAACGCAGTTCCTGAAATCAAATCATAACGTAAACGTCACGTCACAGCACACAGCACTGTGGCATGGGGTCACGCTACCTGTTCCAGGTAGCACCAGCAATGGCGCTCGCATTTTCTGGTTCCATTCACTGGGCTTCAGACGGAGCACAATCTAAGGGTCTATCTGAACTACGGCATAGTTAAAGTAGCAGAGCAAGCGACCTTCGTTCAATATGCGAGAGAGCTGAAGCCACGGGCTTCATTTAAATTCACCAAGAAAGAGCTACTAGCCAAAGCTCGGATAAACCGTTAGAGTTTATGGTCAAATGCAATAGGAGTTTGTATATTATTCCAAGCAATCCATCTTTGGAGAGAATCGTACATTTTCCCGAGAGCTTTCGAGTAATTACGTAGGTGCTAATTAAATCATAAAATCAATTATAAAATTGATAAATTGTTCGGAGAATTAATGTTATTCGTGAACCATTTACTTTTTGATCATTAATTCAGCCTTTCAAATTGTTGGCCGTAGCATTTTCGCTGAATTCTGGCTTTGGTCTTGGCGCTTCCTAGTCGTTGGCACTGTTTTAGTTAGCGATCAATTCACAACTATTTTTGCCCTGATTGTCTCCGAAATAAAAGTTTGTTTGCAAGAAAAGGTACTATATTTGCTAGGTTATCATAATTCTGAATCAATTTTCTCGATCAAAACAAACAATTCTGCATATATTTAAATTTTTTGTTCGACACAACTTGGATACGAAAACGATACACTTGTTTCGGATAACGACAAACTTTTAATGTCTAAATTGTATCTATAAAACTCGCATTCATTTTAATGAAGAAGAAATCCAAAAATGTTGTGGGTAAAAAAGACAGCTAACGCAAGCATCAAAGCTGTACCCCTTCAATTTACTTCTAGGGATTAAAAGCAGGTGGCTGTGATTGAATCTAAGTCAATTTTTTGTGGGTTTTGCCGAATTTAATCCAAATAAAAAAATGATGAATGAATGATTACCAATTGAATGAATGAATGAGCACCAAGACTATTCATTGAATCAATTTCAATTCTATTGAGAATCTAAATACGTAGAAACTTCAAAGAAAGACCTAGGAATACATTTTATTGTAAAGGTTGCCTCTTTACCATTAATATTTCAGTAAAATTACTGGCCATAGTTTACAATTTCAGTTTTGTGTGATCTTCTGTATGAGAGCCAACGAATCAAAAAATTTGTATGAACTTTTAGCCAACTAGGAAAGGTTCAGCACAGCTTGGTTTCCATTAAGTATAGATGAGGAGCCTCCATTAGCGGAGCAGCCATTACACTTCTTCCGCCGTATGTTACTCTCCGGGAACATAAACTTGAAATTAAATTATACGTAAACTATTGAGAGTAGCAACTTGAGGACGTTAGTACGCAGAAAGAATATTTTAAATTGTCGTACGTGTCGGCAACCATCAGTGCAAGTCATTTTGCGCTCACTAGAACGTATCCTTTTTAGGAAGTATAGGCGTGTGACAATATTGCTCTGGTTACTCGTGTTAGGCGGTAGAGGGTTATGTTGGTAGCGGGCCTCCATTACGTGAAGTAGTGGAGCCTCCATTAAGTTGGTAGCGGGCGTACATTAAGTTGGTGGCTGGCCTCCATTATGTGAAGTATCTGAGCCTCCATTAAGTTGGTGAGGGCGTCCATTAAGCGAAGTAGTGGAGCCTCCATTAAGTTGGTGATGCGCCTCCATTATGCGAAGTAGTGGAGCCTCCATTAAGTTGGTGATGCGCCTCCATTACGCGAAGTAGTGGAGCCTTCATTAAGTTGGTGGCGGGCCTCCATTATGCGAAGTAGTGGAGCCTCCATTAAGTTGGTGATGCGCCTCCATTACGCGAAGTAGTGGAGCCTCCATTAAGTTGGTGGCGGGCCTCCATTATGCGAAGTAGTGGAGCCTTCATTAAGTTGGTGATGCGCCTCCATTACGCGAAGTAGTGGAGCCTCCATTAAGTTGGTAGCTGGCCTCTATTATGCGAAGTAGTGGAGCCTACATTAAGTTGGTAGCTGGCCTCCATTAGGCGTAGTATTGGAGCCTCCATTAAGTTGGTAGCTGGCCTCCATTAGGCGTAGTAGTGAGCCTCCATTAAGTTTGTGGCAGGCCTCCATTAGGCGTAGTAGTGAGCCTCCATTAAGTTGGTGGCGGGCCTCCATTACGCGAAGTAGTGGAGCCTCCATTAAGTTGGTGGCGGGCCCTCCATTACGCGAAGTGGTGGAGCCTCCGGGTTTGTGGCAGGCGTCCATTAGGCAAAGAAGCAGAACCTACATTGAGCAGGAAATTAAGATGCCATCACACAGAGATTATATCCATTTCAAATTTTTATACACACATTTGTTGACGACTAGCAAACCCATTTGCACATGTATAGTATTTCTTTGTTAAAATTTGCACTTAACCACTAAAGTTCTTTACCACTTTAAATTTATCTGAAAGTCTCATTCAAGGTGTCATGAAATTAACCTCAACGATTTTTGAACACTAAATCGCAGTTATCGACTAAAATTTGTCACTACAAGATTTGTAGTTAGCTTCTTGTTCAATTCCCTATAAATTCGTACTGTCGTGATGAATGTGACCAATAGTTTAGTTTGTCACAAGAACCACAATTAATTATTGGGCTTTTCTATAGTAAAAATACAAGGATAGGCAGATGACACAATATAGGATTCATAGTTTAGGTCAAGAATCCAGTTTGTGTCATCAGCTCTGCATTGCCATGCAGTTATGCTTGTGCGGCCATTAATTAGCTCAATAGGCCGGAGAGAAGTTGCCTTAAAAACTAACGATCGTGCAGGCGTTGGCACTAAGGAGCTACCGTTTGGAAATTATTTTCATCTCAAGTTAACATTCATATAGATGAAAATTAGTGTTTTCCCTCTTGGGGGTTAAACTGGAGAATCTCTACTCTGATTTAGTTCATTGAAATTTGAAAAAAGCCACCCAAATATTTTTATATTTAGTGCTGAACTTGCAACTCATCTTCTTCATTCTAGGCCATGTTTCCATTTCACGAACGGACTGAAGTGATGTGAAGCCGCTTGCAAAAGGATCGTATCAAGTCCTTTCTACCATGTAGCAGCTTTCACTGAGCTTCAACGATAAAAGAAATTTGGCCAGCTTCTACGAAATTTTTTACGAATATCCAGTATAGATAGGGCTATGGGGGCGTATATTATATATCCAGTAGGGTTACATGCCCTGTCAAAATTTAGCCGCGGCAGACGGTCTGGTTTCGGTTGTCAGTCTCGGATTAGAGATGATTCAGATGTGAAATGGCCGCATCTCATAATTAGCCGCCCAGTAGGAGCTATTTTGGGTAGTTTCATGGGAAAAAATATAAGGGTCAAATGACACACGAAATCAGCGGCTGGCCAGGCCACCATTGGCTTACCCTGCTCAGTAGCTGGCCTGAGTTCTTATAGCGNACACAAAAAAGCGGCAACAAGCGACATCTGATTTTGATAAAGATTTCTTCAAGTTAATGAATAATTCAGTATTCGCTGTCTCTTATACACATCTAGATGTGTATAAGAGACAGAATTTGGTCAAGACAAAACAAGAATTGAGAAAATTAGTTAATAAACCTAATTTCAAAGGATTCAAAATATTCTCGGAAAACCTGATAGCCTGTCATATGCAAAAACAAAAGCTTAAGTTTGATAAACCTATTTATGTAGGGATGAGTATACTAGATATAAGCAAGACATTGACTGTCTCTTATACACATCTAGATGTGTATAAGAGACAGGTGGTAAAGGGACCAAGGGTGGGCGCCTTGCCCCAAGCCCATGGGCCCATTGCCCCAGGGGTGGGGCAATGGGCCCATTTTGACACTTTTTACAATATATTGTTTCATTAAATTTGGCGTCTAATTCACATTTTGAATTCCTCTATAGGCGTCTAATTCACATCATACACTCTTCATTAGTTGGACCTTTTAACAAAACAAAGAACCACCTCGTATCAATTAAAACTTAATCAAAATTTTACTTTAAATAAAAATTTCTAAATTTCTTAAAATTTCTTCTTTAAATAAATTTCTTGGTTCAACATTAAAAATGCTAGCACGGGACCTATAATTTAGTCGCGACACCTACAGTGCATCACAGAACTGAACACCAGGGCCGTGAGAGCGAGTAAACTAACGTCATGCATTATAGGCAGAGCTGGCCAGCGCTATTTTGAAATGTTGCGGCCGCTACCGCTACATGCTCTAAATGTAGCGGGCGCTGCCGCTACCGCTACATGCTCTAAATGTAGCGGGCGCTACCGCTACAACTACAATTGCTTAGATGTAGTGCCGCTGCCGCTCGCGCTGCTGAAAATGTAGTGGCCGCTAGTAGAGGGCCGCTACATGTAGCGCGCTACTGCCCACCTCTGGTAACAACTATTATGTTGGCACTAGTAACAGGCTGAGGTTGACAACATTACACCGAAATCTTTCGTACAGTTTTATTCTTTAATTAATATTATGTATATGTCATGCTGGTTTTTAAATAACATTTAATATTATTAAGTATAATCTGAAGGCTCTATCTATAAATGTAGCGGTAGCACTGTAGCGGTAAAACCTCGTATCGCTACTTAAATATGTAGCGGGCGATACCGCTACCGC
>NW_025939885.1:0-4965 GCF_000764305.2 Hyalella azteca | reverse complement strand
AGAATGAAGACAAATATGGACGATCTCTTGTTGCGGGGCCATAATGATATAATAAAACCTCATAGAATTATTTCATTAGACGTAACAATTATGCCACCTCTATGCCTCGAATGGCTGGGCCACGGGAGGGCTGGAGATTCAGTCCGGAACAGAAGGCAATATCACGGCGCCCGACACGTTTGCCTTTGATTACGGGGTCATCTTTTGAGGCCTTCTGCTTGATGAGGGCAAGAGCTTTGACGGCTTTAATAAGCATTTACTTGTTATCGTTCACGTGAAATAAGCGCCACAATCGCGGTTTTAGATTTTAAGAAACCTACGTTCATGTTGCTTGGATCGCAACATCCGGTCCGGTTCGGACGTCTTGCCAATCTATCACAAATAAAATCGTCTCTCAAAATGAGTTAAACGTTTTTAAGTAGGTTAACGAATATTGTCAAATGCTCATCGGAAAGTAAACTACATTCAGATTTGAGGATGTTCAATCAAGTTTTGCCATCTTTCCAAGAATCCAAAGACAATTTTCGCCAGAAGAAATTATCGACCAAAATATTCGCCAGTTTGCCCTATAAAAACAATTTCGTTGGGTAATATTAAAAAAACACTGTTACCACCATTAAACATTTTAAGATCAATATAGTGGCACTGAGAAATAGATAAATAATAGATAAACACGAATTTGTAATTTGGGAAATGCATGCTAAGTTTATTCAAGCAGGAAATAGAACGAATCGTCTATCTATCCTAAAGGGAACAAAAAAAATAGTAGGTGGCGTTTGCCTCCGTAAAAATGTCATAAACCTTTTTGAAAAAACTATAGATAACTGCTCCACGGCAAAAGTTTAGCATTGAACGAAACGACCAATACTGAAACAAGACAAAGACTTTGTGCACAACATCGTTGTTTATTCGCAGTCCTCCGACCGAGCCGATTGCTGTTTTTTTATAGCCTTGTAGTATTTTTCTACACAGACATTTGCGGGAGCCGGCATGCGGGAAATAACGGGCGTGCAACAGAGAACTCAATACATCCCGAGCGGTTAAATTAATTAAATACCAGTGGATAAAATAGTTCATTGAAGGAATGTAATTGGAACGAGGTAATTGATGTTTGTCTTCAAACGCCTTGGATAGAAAGGTTTGTTGCACTGTAAGTTTAATTATGTTAGGTCAGTCAACAAGCACCACTTCATTCATAGTGGTTCAAATTTTTATTCATGTATTATTAATATGAAATAAATTTCAAATATATGAAAACAACTTACATGAAGGCAAATCAACTAAAAAAATTTTGTCGAAACCAAATTTCCTTCCGGATCGCAGTCGCTTGAGTATAAATATTCTCTTACTGTTTCTCAGACTAATCTATAATTTATCAGAGCACCTCGACAAAACTGCTGCACAAAGAATTAGGCGCCGTACTTCAATTTCCGAGTCTGCAAAGGCTGTCAATTTGTGATTCCGTTTACGCGAGCTGAGCCTACAACGATCGCTCAAGTATTCAGGCATGACAACAGATCACCTCCTCTATAAGCTACCTACATCTTCGTCATTCCTTTTAATATAACCTTCTATGACAGCGCCACGTCACTGCAAAGACAAAGATAATCATTTCCTGGAGGATCATAAAGATGGCACCGTCTTTTACGAGCAGCATCTCCAAGAACAAAGAGACCATGAAGCTTCCAGTCATCAGACAGACACTCTCGACCTTTATTGCTTGATGAATCATGAAAGTAGGAAAAAATGCAGTTCTGTCACGTTTTATTTATTACCTTGATTAAATTCATAGCGCACAAATAAGAGGTATTTTATAGACCATTGCTTGAAGAAAGTTATCTAAACCGCGAGTTATTTATTTTTTAATGTTTGCATGATTAAGACTGGTACAATCCAGAAGTTTTGATAACAGTGTACTTTGGCTGTGTCTTTGCGGGGATAATATTAGTATCTGGAGTGCAGTGCGATTTAATTTTTGAGCCCATTAATTTGAGAAAATTACTTATGTACATACTAGAGCTAAGCCCGGCGCGTGTCGTGTCTGGCACAGCGGCACAAGCAGGATAAAGCCGAGCTATATTTTCTATAACGCAGCTTTATCGCTAGTAATGGAGGCTTGCCCCGCGAGAATGCCTGCTCGGTTGAGAGAGACTATCACTAATGCCAGCAGTTATCTATAGTGCATCACAAGGGGTTTAAAGCTAGGTACGTTTGAGGGTTAAAACGGAATGGTGGACTTAATAATGTTTGAGAATTGTACTAATTTAAGTAATAGTTTAGCAATAGCAATTTGGTATTTTTTGTTTACAGCCTTCTGCAATTAATGTTTGCATGCGCTTTGGAATTTATTCATTTCATGATCTGGCGTGGACCACACGGCACAACGCAACCTGTACAATACCTTCTACCAAATATGCGTATGAATCCGGTATGTTCCAACGAACAGAACTTTTGTATGATAGACTCTAGTCGTGACAGAGACGTAGTCCCCTAGTAATAATATAGTGCTTGTGACCAAATTTGAAAATTTATTTTAAAATCAGGGTCAAAACTTCAATTTTTAGATCATGTCGATGAAGATGAATATTTATTCTCTGATTCTTTTATTTTATTTTTTTTTATTTCAACTCCTTTGTAGATAGAAAAGATCTATAAATAAATCAAAAAGATTGTCCTGAACAATTTTTTTATCCACGATCAGTAAATTTAATTATTTTTCCTCTCACAATATTCAAATGTATCAGATGTGCTATTTATTTCTATGATGCGAATCGGCTAAAATTGTAATAATATAAAAATTGCTTAAGAAATTTGAACTTTTCGATATAAAACAATTCTTTCATTAACTACATCATACAAATGGTCTCCAATACGTTGATTTGGAAATCGCCTGAGCTGAAATAACCTGATAAGTTGTATCGTTGAAAATATTTTCTTTCAATTTTGGCCTCATCGTTATGATTTGTAGATAAAAAGTTTTGAGCAATTTTAAAATGACGCCCTTCGACGAAATAAAAGTAACGTGAAATTTACGGCTAAACTGTACAAATAATTTACTTTTAAATTTTGGAATCATACGAAGTAAAATTAATCCACGAAGAATTGTTTCATAATTTAACAACCGCAGAAAGCTTTCAATAATTGTGTGGCGATATAGGAACGATCTTCAGTTTAATGAAAGACCTTCGGTTGAACAACGAGAAGATGTAGGCTGAGATTTAACTACCTCTAAGGAGTAAACAATATTCATGTGAAATTAAACCTTTCCACACATTCCTCGTTTGAATGGATATAGCTCTTGTATTAATTAATGGCAAAAATGCCAGCAATTAAATATTTTCTACCAAACTTAACAACAAATACAGTTCATGCAGAATATATATGGACTTGTGTTAGTGATATTTTACTATTAGATAATTGACAGAATTCAACTCAAGCAGCTGTCAGTGTGACAAACTTGGACCGTAGCGCACTCTAGGTGCTGAGGTCGTGCGTTTTAACTCCAAGGCTACCTCATTGTTTCTTCCCACGCTATCTGGAGTCTCTGAAGTGAAGCTCCCGCGCTTTATATAATAGAATACTTTAATTCAGAAGTCATGCCTTCAAACTTAATTATGTGTATGAGTTGATTAATCATTCAAACACTACACGTTTGAGCGTGGAATCCAGTATCTTCATGTATCACTCTTTCCATAATCGTCGTCTATTCAACTTTTGAAAGTTTGCCACTATAGAATTAGGTTTCAAAAATATGTAGTTCAATAATGACACTAATCAAAAGGGGCTAAATGATGGAAAATATTTCGCTATATTAGAAGAATGTTTTGTTCAATTTTTTTCCGGTTCATGATGTTCATGAGTAACTTTATTCGACCCGACAAGTAACTGGAAGTGGTGATGCAATAAGGAGATGGAATTATATTTAATTTTATGAGATTACTTTGAAATGAATCAACCAACATGTACAGGTAACATATTGACAATTATTATATTACTGTAAATTGGAGTATATATTGGCTATATAGCAATAGGCTGGGTTCCAACTTCACAGTGATAACAAATGTAGGGGAAAATAGTTTTAATGTCTACTTCTTATTATTAACAACGTCATGCTAGTTCTTCATCCTTATATATGATAGAAACCTGTACATTTATGTAACGCAACTTTAACACAACATTTTTACACATCAAACGGCATAGGTGGGACACTTGAAAGTATAGTATGTGCTGTTACTCGGAAAAAAATGTTAAGGGGAGCGTCTGGGGTCCATTCGAATTTACACAGCATACATCTCATGAAAGGTCTTCGTAAAATCAGACAATTGATTAGTAACGAAAAGTGCTCAATTCCACAGTCCACTCACGCAGGCAACTCAACAATAGAAAGCAAGCGACATCAATATCTAAGAGTAACCGAAGCAATCTTTATAATCCAAGTGCCGGTACACTGGGATTGGCAGACTGGATTGCCGCAGGGAGAGGATGCTGCGTGATGATTGCAGAGGCAAAACTACAAGATTTTTGTAGCTTTCAAAGCGTGCATGCAGAACACAGATGTTCGCTTACGTGCTGGTGGATGGGGAATTATGGACTATCGAATTGTGAACTAGAGGAAGAAACGGAAAAGCGAGTGCCAAGGAATAAAATTGTCTCAATTTATCAAATTTCAAAATCTTGAATATTTTAATCTTAATTTTAGGCGTGAAAAAGAATATTCTTCACCAATTTCGTAGAAGTATAAAATTAGAATATAGTAACATTTAACGTTGTAACTTGGATCTAGGGCTTAATATCTGCGAACAAAAATTTAATGTTTGAATTTTTTGCTTCTTTCTTTCGCTCAATAAAATCTTTTCTTCACTAAAATTCATCTACATTCAAATAATTTTCTGTAAATTTATCCCTCTATGTACCAGATTATTCTGATTATTTATTCTAAATTCGAACGAATGGCCAATATTATCA
>NW_025939884.1:0-766 GCF_000764305.2 Hyalella azteca | reverse complement strand
TTTATGCCACTATTTTCTGTTTTGCAATATATTGATTATTTTAGCTGCTACAACATTTCTACAAAATGTCAGAGGACTGTCCCATATTACCCCACGTCAGAGGTCCTATGGGATTTCGCGTTCCTAGGGGGATTGTTCCTGAGCGCCCCACCGCTGAGCTCGCGGTGTCTGACCATTGCTTCAGCTATGGGGTTAAGTTATTATGTAGGTAGGATTCCTTACATTTCCCTCCTCTGTCTCTCTTGTGCGGGCGGCCGACGTCCCGTGTACGCGACCTCTTGTTCGAGTGTCTTCATTTCTGTTACTTTTCACCTGTCCCTCCTTGTCACTTCGTCTCTTTGAGATGCTAACGCTGCTTCTTTCGAGCCAGCTTCAGCGGGCTGGACATCTGAGACCTTCCGCCCCTTGTGGGTGATGAATAATTGAGACCTTCCACCTCTAAGGTGATGTTCATTCTTGACTTTCGGTGCGAGTTAGCTAAATAGCTGAAGCGCTAGTAAACATTTGGCCACTAAACTAACTAACTAACTGTCCCTTATTACCCCACCTGTCCCTTATTACCCCGTTTGATGGTACCTTTTCTTGTAGCCCCTTCCTAATTGAACCTTTTCGCCAACAAGCATAATATGCAGAAATTTGAATTTTTAGAGCCTCTATGGGGCAGTATTGACAACTATAAGATAAATTTACTCATGTGGAATTTCAAAATTTTGCACAATATTGTAGTAAATTGCCGATAAAATTTCCATGAAAAGCAGGCACTATG
>NW_025939883.1:0-359 GCF_000764305.2 Hyalella azteca | reverse complement strand
GTGGGACGAACATGGAAGCGACAGGAGGTCCTGATCCTCTTGATACGCACGCCATGGCGGCCCTTGATCACCTGCAACACAAATGCTTTGGTTACATCACTTGTGTAAAATATGAATATCTTGTTTGATACATAATATGTGCAAAATATGAACATCTTTTTTCAAACATAATAAAAGTGATGATACGCACGCCATGGCGGCCCTTGATCACCTACAACACAAATGGTTTGTTTATACATAATATGTGTAAAATATAAATAATTTTTTGGACACATGGTAAAAATGGTAACTATAGGTAATCTAATTGCAGAGGTGTGTGGTGACAACAGAGGTGTGTGTGGTGACAACAGAGGTGTGTG
>NW_025939882.1:0-1682 GCF_000764305.2 Hyalella azteca | reverse complement strand
CAGGATAAGTGGGGATCATGAGCCCCAACATCTTCCCCATTACAACACTCACTCCCTGCAAGCAGGATAAGTGGGGATCATGAGCCCCAACATCTCCCCCGTTACATGGCAATATGTCTGGGGGAGGCGGGGATGGCTGTCTAACAGGACCAGAAGACAGCAGGCCACGCTGATATATGGCATTTGTTCTTGAAATATATTCCTTTACATTTTAACCATTGTATTATTTGTATCTTCTGTTCCAATATCAAAAAAATATCTCTATTTATCAAAATAATATCTAATATCAGCGAAAATAAATTCTATTTTATCTTCTATTTCTTCTATTCTAATTTTGATGATGAATAAGTTTACACAGGCACAAATTGCTTTAAATTAAATTTTTCTTGTATCATCTGTATTTTTTATTATAACATCAAAAAAATATCTCTATCAAAATAATATCTAATATATCTTAAAATAAATTCTATTTTATCTCCTATATCTTCTATTCGAATTTTAACGAGAAATAATTTAACACAGAGGCACAAATACTATAGTATGAATTTACCAAATTAAATATAGTATTTTCTGATTTGTTGATTAAAGTCTGAAGAAATGAATAATAATTTAATTATAATACTGATAAACATTCAAGAAAACTTTATTGTAGCTTCAATGGGGGAGTAGGATAAGTATATAAGAAAATTCACAATAAAATATAACCTACTTTTTAACATGACCATTGTTTAAAAAATAAGACAAATATACATATCTTGCATATATAATTTTTACTGTAGAAATGTTTCAATGATGAAGCTTAAATTAAGTACTAAAATGCTAAGTAATACATATACTGCTTAAAGTCTGGTACAAAATTAAAGTAATTTATTTTCAAAGTATTTTATTACTGTAAATATTATGAAATTTAACATAGGATATTTACCTCATTGTCATCCCAAGATATTGGCTCCTCTTTCATGAAAATTTCCTCCACATCATCAGACGTTTCCTCCTCCCCTGCCTCGAGCTCCTCCCCTTCCTCAGGCTCCTCTCCTGCTTCAGGCTCCTCTCCTGCTTCAGGCTCCTCCCCTTCCTCAGGCTCCTCTCCTGCTTCAGGCTCCTCCCCTACCTCAGGCTCCTCCCCTTCCTCAGGCTCCTCCCCTTCCTCAGGCTCCTCCCCTTCCTCAGGCTCCTCCCCTAACTCAGGCTCCTCCCCTAACTCAGGTTCCTCTTCAATGGCATTGGCAAAATTTGTCGTGACAGATGCCACAGAAGGAAAGAATGGCAAAGATTCAAGAAAGGACGTGGATGGATCTGGTTGCACAGTGTTTGTAACCATCACAGGTTCCAAACTGCAAAAACTAAGAAGCTGATCACAAAATACTCTAAATTTGGGCAAAACATTTTCTCTACGACCTCCATAGGTCAATTTTCTGACCTTGTCATATTCTTTCATGAGAACATCCAATTCGTACCTAGGCACTGTCAACCCGAACCTCTTTTTGATCCAATCAATTGTTGGTTTGATGGACTTCCCATGTTCTAAGCAGAACCTGATAGCATGGCCTACACGTGGTTTAATGTCCCCATGGTCTGACTCTGAGGGCTGGTCATAATTACGTAGCACTGACCAGGCTGGTCCAGTGCCAGCTCTGGGAGTTACTGGTTTTCTACGCTTGCATGACTTGGCAAGGCGCTTT
>NW_025939881.1:0-6404 GCF_000764305.2 Hyalella azteca | reverse complement strand
CTGCAAAGGGATTAAGGGCTATTACATACAGTAATAAATCCTAAAAAAACATTCAAATCTGATAAATAGCAATATGACAAATGTTCAACATCTCCGCAGTGAGTGCGCAGTGAGTCCGCACCATACCGTACTGGTCAGCGTCGGGAGCAAAGTGACACGTGGAGAAAGAGTGATGCAGAAAACTACTGATGGTAAACAAATGCTATAAGAGATGCATCAAACTGCGGCTACAGTATATTTTGAGCAATATAGTAAATTATTTATAAAGAGATTTTCAATTGCTTATCTGTCTCTTTCAGATGAGGATAAACCCATGGTTGAATTAATATATTAATTCAACCATGGATAAACCCATCTATCTCAACTTGCCACTTGGTCTTCACCTACGCTGTTTTCTTTTGTTCTGTATACCATCCTTGTCGAAATCTGCTCCTTAATTATTACGTTCTGTTGCCGCCGTCAATATCCTAAGAATTGGAGGGAGAGAAGTTCAAAGCTGAAACAGTGACTCTATCCTTTGGCTATTTCTATTGTTATATCAATCATTTACATCAGTAATTTTCAGGAAGTCAGATATTTCTCCTGCAGTGTGCGCAATTAATTACTACGTGCGTTCATCAGTTATTACTGTTCTTATTGGCTGCAGTACATCTCCTTCGTTTCCAAAAAAGTTTCATTGTTTTCACTGTTCTTTAATCTCCAATTGTACTAATATTCAATAGTTCATAAGCAGAATTTTTCATGAAATTTGTTTCCAGCTTTGCTAATTATTACCCCAAAATTGGAATACTGTAGTAGTTATAGCAGCAGTAAGAACGAAAAAAATGCTGCCTCCAGATCAATCTAATGTTATATAATTTGATTCGAAGTCAGGCTGCATCCAAGATTGTACTATATAATATAGATTTGAAAATAAAAACTTCTAACCCTTAGGTCCCGAATGTAAAGACAAATAGGTATTTGCCGCAATCTTAATTTTGATTGTCTTGTATTGTCTGCTCTCCGCAGAGAAAGTTTCTCATCCCCAGGGAGTAACTACACNATTTAAGCCTCTCGAGTTCTTCCACGTGGCTAATAAACATGAACATGACTGTAAACATGTTCTGTCTGGTCATGCGGACACTCACCGATACCTGTGTTCACGGTAGCACATTTAAGCCTCTCGAGTTCTTTCACGTGGCTAATAAACATGAACATGACTGTAAACATGTTCTGTCTGGTCATGCGGACACTCACCGATACCTGTGTTCACGGTAGCACATTTAAGCCTCTCGAGTTCTTCCACGTGGCTAATAAACATGAACATGACTGTAAACATGTTCTGTCTGGTCATGCGGACACTCACCGATACCTGTGTTCACGGTAGCACATTTAAGCCTCTCGAGTTCTTCCACGTGGCTAATAAACATGAACATGACTGTAAACATGTTCTGTCTGGTCATGCGGACACTCACCGATACCTGTGTTCACGGTAGCACATTTAAGCCTCTCGAGTTCTTTCACGTGGCTAATAAACATGAACATGACTGTAAACATGTTCTGTCTGGTCATGCGGACACTCACCGATACCTGTGTTCACGGTAGCACATTTAAGCCTCTCGAGTTCTTTCACGTGGCTAATAAACATGAACATGACTGTAAACATGTTCTGTCTGGTCAAGCGGACACTCATCACAAGCGCGTGCCGATACCTGCAGTTCACGGTAGCCGGAGCGCCTCTGCATTATCCATGACGCGGTCTGCCCCGGCACTCTGGCCACATATGAGCGCCGGAATTGGACTCGTCCGACTTTATGGGACAATAAGAGGGAACGTGAGAGGCATTCTTCCGCTTCCTGGGATTTAGGTTATCTCTGTAGCCGTCGATAATTTTTAGTTATGATTGGAATTTGAAAAAAGTTGTTGTGTATAGTCCTAAATGTCGTATGCTAGTAATTAAATAAACAACACTCATTAAAGTATCCGTTCAACTCTTCCTTTCTAATGGATTTTAGTAGAAGTGCATCAAGTTTTGCGCGGAAAATGCTTTATTTTTTAGAATTTATAATATTTGTACATTACATATTTATATTATAAAATTGAGAGTGGAATTTGATAGAATTTATTAAATACATAAGCTAAATTGGAATTCATGAGCATATACTGTAACTCGACATAGGAAACTCGATACGAATGAATGATACGATACTAATGTACTCGATACGAAAAACGATGCCAAAATCAAGTAATGCAAGATGAAGGCAAAACTCAGCCATGAGGCTAAATTCAGATGCGAATTTTTATAAAATTGACGCTGACAAAGTCATAATTGTATAATCTTTTGCACCCATATATGTAATTAAGAGCAAGCTGGGAATTATGATATTATATTACTACGAAAATTGCAGAGAAGATGCATGGGTATATACAGGCTGAGGCACAGCTACAGCGGTGCATGTAAATTTATGAAGAACTTTCATCGTTTGACGAACTTTCGTGTGAATTTAAGAGTTTCGGAGAATATGGTTCAACTTGTATACGATTATCGGAATAAGATAGAGTTGAATCTTGGTTATATCTAATGGATATTGTTATATAGAGTAGTTTGTTGTTGCATAGGTTTCAGGGTAGGAAAAATCACACACCAGCCGTCGTTAGCACAGCTTTTCTTCAAATATCTGAGGTTTCCGCCGATAATCTCGTGACGTCCGCAATCGCAGCTTCACCAGCAGTAATCAACCTGCGGCTTAATTCGAACCATATTCTTTAAAATTAAACTGTGTCTTCCCTCGGTTTGGGTACCGATTTCTTTCGATTTGTTCGGTTTGTAAACATATATGTCATATTATTCTGTGATATTCCCATGACATCAGTAATACATCAATGTATTCAAATTTGATTCTTCAATTTGAGTAATATTGAAGGTATATGCATGCGGCACTTAATTACATAATCCTTATACTAATGGTTTCAGTTAAATCACTTTAGACATCTAAGATCTTATTTCAAAATCTTACTGTGCTTAATTTACTTTCGTCTGAAGCATCCACCTTCTGCTAATATCATCCTCCATCTCACAAGTTCGCCTATTCGCAAAAATTTGCACAGTGATCGAGTTACCTCTTTACCTCTATATCTCATGTGTGTATGAATTTATTTTGATGATATTTATTTGCTTTGTCGCTTCAAATCGATTACTAATTCTACATCATTTCTTTATCTCTCCGTCAATTATTCACTTAATGCAATTATTCGCGGTATTAAACGTCAGGTTTATTAGCCTTCGTCCTGCTGTGACGGAACCTCGAAGCTACAGTGTTTTACTCTAATAAATCTAATAATAATAATCTAATAAAAACCTTTTAAGCTGTTACCTGACCTCACGTGGCAGCTACTCTCGGCGTCAAGCTTCAAGAACTAAAGTCTCCATATCAAGCCTGAGCCCAGTATTGTTAGGTTTAGTATGGTAAAGTAGCTAAAAATAAAAAATATTGCTAAGTTGCACTCATATAAAATCAATACTAATTGAACATTTCTGTAACAAGGGATCATTCTTTGAAAAAATTGTTACTTTTTCATTGAAACGACATTTAGCTTCGTTTGCTAGGTAAACGACAAACGCACGGGCAATTAAATTCTTGACATGCTGTAATCTAAAATAGTCCATTTTTTCCCCTTAACGTAATTGAAGTATCTTAAATTTGGTATTGTCCTGGCGTCCTTTTATTCCTCTGTATAAAAGCGCCCAATGCTTCCTAAGAGTTTTTTCAACTAAATCAAGTAACATAATACTACCTCATAACTACATAACTGACGGAACATGAACTCGAAGCGGCGTTAACTTAGGCATTTCGTGGGAACGGTCCATGCAGAGCCCGTCGTGTTGACAACGCTGCTGGACATTAGCGCCGTTTACGCGGCGGCGAACAGAAGGACGCCTCAAATTGGCTCTGTTTTGGGGCGCTGTCAATTGCGACGATGCGTGATTGAAAACCGCTGGGGAACAAAGAGGGCAAAGGGTTGGACTTGTTTAAATGGTCCTGCATTGTGCTGTGGGTCGGGAAAATGGGTCAGGCAAGAAACAAGACAAGAGTTAAAAAGATTCTAGACTGATAGATCGTCAATAAAAATATTCTTGCATGTTCGACAGTTCCTATTTAATAGTAGTATTGTAATTATTATAAATAAAAATTTAACAGCATTATGCAATGCCAGTAAAAATGCGTGCAAATTAGAGCATATGTTTGAATACCCTCTGGAATTCGCCACGTGTCTTGCAGCATTTCTGAACGAACTTTTGTGACAACAATGGCAGTTTATTTTATTTTAGGAAATTTGACTTATCCTCTGAAAACTGGATGTTGTTATTCAAAAATGTAATAAGTGAAAAAATGTGATGACAGAATACATTATTATATATAGCATGGGCTAGCTAATTTTCCTGTTAATTTTAAGCCAATATTTACAACCGATGCGTCGATGACACTTTTTCTGCCTATTAGGCATCTCTATCACGTGGGCTTGTTTTTCGATTATCTTAACCTTCAACATAAGTCGATCGAATTCACTATGGAAATCGAATCCATCAATAGTTTATTTTTCATCGATTGCAATATTACTAAACTTATAATCTAATGACAGTTTCCAAATTTCTGTTTAATGAAAATGTACGTTTACTGCACTTTTATTAATTTCATTCAAAATTGAATTGTATCCAACACTAATACACAACAACTTCTGCATTTGCTCAACCTTCCATGCCCAACACTCTGAATTTGAATGTTTGCGCAATACCATCTCACTTAATTATTTATTACATAAAATTAAATAGTATCGAATGACACTAAGTTTTCTACCTTGCGTTGAGTAAAGTTAATCAATGAGCAGAGAACGTTTTTTTCCTAAATTTCTGATGCTAGATCAAGAGGGCAAAAAAATTAACGCAATTTTTTGCCCTGAAAACTAATTATTGTTAATTATTTATAATAAAAAAACTGACTGAGTGACGACGCATAATGGCACGAAAATCATGCAAAAATGAGTCAAGGCATGGCATTTTACTTATTTAAATGCCATTTCACCTCTGAGTCGTGCGAATGCAGCTCCCTTACCCACGACATAAGTTCTCAGGAAGCCTCAGTGAGGCACATATTAAGCGTCAGTATATGTACTAAATTATATAGTCATGACTGCATGTGATAATATTAGATTATTAGATAAGTGTAACCCTAAGTTGGAACAGATGTAGCTACATTGTTTCCCTTTTCTTTTCTGGAATTTTCATAGAATAAGAAGAAAAAACATCTGCTATTATAAACAGTTTTACTATTGTCACTATAGACCCCTGTCACTTTGGTATTTCAAACCACAACAGCACCAGACGAGTGTAACCCTTGCCTGGCTACTGGCCGTGGCCGCGGTGACGGCACTTGACTAGTGCTCGGTTGTTGGCCTAATAGACTCTACTAGAGAGAGTGCGCCATCATTTATGTTACTGAACAGCTCTTTGTCACCACAGCCATTAATTCTTTCAATTTTACGGTCAAAATAATACTTCTTTTTGGTCTTCAGTATGTGAAATATGATGGGTATGAGTTCAGAATTTTTACGAGTATTGATACCGTACTAACTCTAACAAGCAAATAGCAGCGGACTAGAACACAACAAGGGTTTAAAAAAGTGGTCATAATGCCGTATGTTTGCATGGAAAACATAGTCCAGAAACGTCCGAAACATACATAGTCTATCCAACGTCCATAGTCCAGAAACATCGAACGTCCAGTCGATGCCCGGGAAGGGATGAAGGGATTGCAAAGCACGCACTTATCATGCCAAATTAATTCAAGCTACGCACAGTGTAGTGTTAAAATTTATTATCTATTTGCGTAAATCTTGGTTGTATGCTTGTCCCTATAGTCTCGTCTTAGGAGACGAAGTCGACGATCATTAGCTTGATCTGGATTATTATTACCTTAATGTTACCCGTGTGAAGACCTCCTGCTCAAACCGTATTACTACTCGTGTTAGATCTTGCTTTCCTTCAACTTAATTTGAGTTTTTGCGAATGTGTTTACATTTGTTTTGTTCATTTATATTGCATGTTCGCACTTCTGTGTTCGCTTGTATTGCTGGTCTTTCATGCCTTTATTTGGCTGCTCATACGAACACACCTTGTACTATTATCACTACTTCTCTTATAGTTATCAATGAGAACTCTTGTCTAGGGTTCCTCAGAGGAAACGAATATTTCAGTTATTTTTTATTGATTTTAATTGAATTGCTTATGATTTGCTGGTATATGTAACCGCTGCCTTGCAGTCTAAGATGGTTACGTGCCATTCTAGTAATGGTCTTCACGTTCACTGACTTAGTAATTCACACAAGGGCATGAAACTATGGACATTCAACACAAACAAATTTTATTG
>NW_025939880.1:0-955 GCF_000764305.2 Hyalella azteca | reverse complement strand
ATAGAATGTTATGTATTCTTCCATCCTCAGACTAGTATAGAATGTTATGTAGTCTTCTATCCTCAGACTAGCATAGAATGTTATGTATTCTTCCATCCTCAGACTAGGGTGGGAAGTCTCCGAATGGCCGACACGGAGGTCGGCAGGGAATTAATGGACGATTTGACCATGTCAATGTTTGCCGTAAGTCCTTATAGCTCGAAGGCCGAGGGTGACGCTCAGCTGTCCGGTCGCACGTTCAAAATCGACAAGCACTGGAAGCATCTAAAACCAATTATAAAAGAAATTGAAAAACGGGAAACACATAAGCTATTTGTGGATCACTTTTCTCTCTCCATTCTATAATTGAAATTTTTACTTTGAAATTTGTTATCTACATTTAGCTATGGTTTTACAGTAGAATTTTGTCTCAGAGAAACAGTGCTGATTAAATAATCAGTTATGGATTGTATTACTTCATTAAAAGAGGTAAATTCGCAAAAGTTTTAATGCTTCTAAATCATTTCAGACTCAAAGCGTTAAAATGCAATTTTTTCATCAAGCATAATTTTAAACTTCAATTTCATATAGACTGATAAAAATGCTGTAATTTTTTAAATATGTTCTATTTTTGATGATCGAGTTCATTTAGATTTAAATTGTTTCATCTTATTCCATTGTGAAAATTTGTGTTAGCATATTTCCTTGATTAAAATTTCTCATGAATCACAGAATTGATATAATATCAAGCGCTTAATTACCAGCCTTTCGCAATTCATTACCAAGCGTCTCTAAGATAAGTAAACAGCATTGTTTTGAGGCCCTACGCTTACCCAACACTACGCACCCTAATGAACAACACTTCAAAGTACGCACCGAGAAAATGGGAACAGCTTTCTAAGTAACAGCGAGTAGATATCATTATATTTTCAGATATTATTATAATATATTATATTATATTATATTATATTATATT
>NW_025939879.1:0-29139 GCF_000764305.2 Hyalella azteca | reverse complement strand
CAATTTAGGTTCAATTTATACCCAGAAAATTTTGTCGCTGTACTGATTATTCTTTTCTTCCTGAAATTTTAAGCTTATGATGGAGTTGTTCTCTGAAGCGTTTACATTGAAGAAACAGTGAATTTCTTAGTATATCCTGCGCTTCGAAGTTCTGGGTAAATTCTCGATTTAATTGCTCAAATTATCCTATTTATCTTTCGATGATGAACATAAAAATTCAAAGAAGTCCAATAAGGTGAAAAATTGTTACGAAACACGTACGTCTAAAGAGAAAAAATGAAATTCAATGACAAATTTTATTTTTATTTGTAGTCCCTTGCTAGTTTTATGCTACAATTATTGAAGTAAATCATCACATGTCCATTTATTTCATTAACTTTGACAACCATATTTTTAACCATAAGGCAGCTATTGTTCTCTGAAAGGATACTTTTTCAATTTTGGCTTCATTTCTCATCAATCGAACGGGGATATAGATTGCAGCTGACTTTTTCGAGGGGGATTTTTACCAGAGGAAATCAGCTCCCTGGTCGAGCACAGTCCTGGCCCAGACAACAGCGTACATCTTAGCGGAGTCGGAGTAGTCGGAGAGGAAGTTTCCGAGCCCCTGGAGCTCGAATTCCTGAGCGTTGGCCCTAAGGTCCTTCTTGATACACGATTGGTAGACCATGCTGACGTAGCACTTGGACCAAGTGGACCATCGCATCAGAGCAGCAGTCAGGGGGTATGCGATCTTGGTCAGCGGCAGGCATTCCTATGAAAAGGGACGACTATGAAGTGTTCGAATATTATTCAAGTTCCATATTATATGAAATACTTAAATATTTTAAACAAGTGATTCGACTGGATTTGGATGCATCAACAGGACCGTGGTTTAATACATACAGCCATGGCTTTGCAGTCGTTGACACCTTCGACGAGGTCGGTCTTCAACTCGGCATCGTTAACGGACAGGGCGTTGATGTTAGAGACGTAGTTCTCATAGAGAAGATGATCATTCTCATCCATCTGCAATTTTGAAATTAAAAATAAATTGTAAAATGTCTATGAAGACTTTTGCATTTGATATGCACAAAACATATACTCATAATGTTTTTTTTACATTGTGATCAATGGCCTAAAATTGAAAATTCATATCCAATACTCCACAATGTAAAGCTTTAAACGCTCCATTCGAAAATGTATGTGCTGTACTGTGCTACGTAAATGCAGCCCATTGTGAAGCATTAATATCACTAAATTCTATAATAATAAAAGGAACCAATTAACATGCAGTCAAATACAACAATATGGTAATTTCTCTAGGTAGAAATTATGAAATTCACGACTTATTTTAAGGATTATTAACCTTAATTTTAATTTGGAAAGGTTGTAAGACAATTTCCCCACCTTTAAGTTGAAGGCTGCTAACCATATCAGTCTAATTCAAGAACAAATTAGCTACGAGGCTTTGCCATGAAATGTTAAATATTCCTCGCATGTGAAATATTCCATTCCTCGTATGTGAAATATGTGCAGTTGGTGTTAGATTGTCTGTAATTTGAAAAAAAAACACTCTTCTATTCCAAATTCCCCTGATAGGATAAAGATATGCAACAAACAGAAAACAACAAAAAGATATGCAAAAGAGAATACAACAAAAATATGTTAATTTAGGTAAATCATAAATCAACTTGCGTACTCCAGTCGTGAGATAAGGTTTACCTAACCAATGTCCATTGTTAAGGTCAGAGATTTAAATTTGGAGATTTATAAGGGCCGCGTATCTTCGGTAGTAATTACAGTATCAAGCATTTCGCGCTCACGTTTCCTCTCGAAAAAAGTTCATAGAGTAAATCGCTTACATTCATCACTATCATTTATAACGCGATGTATATCACTGTGTTAGTGCCTGTCTCACTCACGTATCCTCTCGAAAAAAGTTCATAGAGTAAATCGCGTACATTCATCACTATCATTTATAACGCCATGTATATCGCTAAGTTAATGCCTGTCTCACTCACGTATCCCAGCTGTCTGAGGACGCAGGTGGCGTTCGAGGTCTTGGCCATCATCCTCTCGCTGAGGTAGCGCACCATCTCCTGGGTGAAGTACGGCTTCTCCTGCAGGTGCTGAGAACCAAACAAGCTCGTATTAAACCAAATTAAACAATTATTATTATTATTAAAATATATGTTTATTATTATTAAACAAATATGTGTTTATATTTGTTACCTTCATATATGTAGATATAAATATTATTAAATAAATATTAAAAAATATATATTTTGACCTTCCTTTGTTTATTAATATTGATTGATATAAATTTCACTAACATTAAAATCTAATCTTTTGCGTTGAAAGTTCTGACAGCTAGTTAAGGATTCGAAATTTGTTCACAGATGTTTCCAGACAATTTTGTTTAATTTTATTGAGTTGGACTTTTAATTTACCATCATACGTGGAAATTGGAATGTATATCGTTTAAAATTTTCTATACGAGACACCTTACCATTGAAATATAGATAAGTTGATTTTTATTATTGTTCACGTATAAAAATTCTTAGCCTTATTGAAACGAAGTTCAATAAAAATATCATCAAAGATACTGAATGCCATACCGCATTGTTTTATAGTGCATGACAAAATTAAATTCAAGAAATAAAACGGTAAACTGAGCTTATAAATTAACAAGCAAAAAATGACAGAGTATTAAGATATGAATTATACTACATATATGAAAATGACGGTCAAAATAATTCAATTAATATTTACGTCATCGGTGTGTTCGTAGTTGAAGTCGCCAGGAACATTAGGCGTGCCGATGAGCGCGCGGGGGGGCAGCGCGCGGCAGGCCTCGCGAGCAGCGCTGATCTTGGTGTTCTCGTCGCGGACNTCTGCCTGGAGGACTCATTAAATAGAGGCACTCACCTTCTGCCTGGAGGACTCATTAAGTAGAGGCACTCACCTTCTACCTGGAGTACTCATTAAGTAGAGGCACTCACCTTCTGCCTGGAGTACTCATTAAGTAGAGGCACTCACCTTCTGCCTGGCGTAGTATGAGTTGACGTAATCGTTGGCATGTGCACGACGAGCCGTGGCTGCTGAGGCTGCCAGCAGCACGAGTGCGAGCGAGACGACGAGCTTTCCTGCCATGGCTGAAAAAAAACATTAAATGAGCAAATTGCTGCCAAAGTTTTGTAATTTACTGTGAAAATTCGCGCACTTGTCGCAAGTGAGCAGTAAATACTGCATTTGAAATGAGTTCGATAAAATTTCCTTAGAATAAATATCTTACCAAAAAAATAACATTATAGATGTCAATTTTGTGCAAGTTCTCTGCTACTCTCTGTTGTCCTAGCGCAGCAAGGCGCTGACAAAAGACATGAACCTCACCTGATGAGACGCTCCTGCAGTCTGATGCCGCTGCAGGTGCGACGTGGCTTTTATACTCGAGGGGAGTCTGGCCTTGATGCTCATTGGCTGCCCGGATCCCTGGGAGGAGGATTTCTGCTCCTCCTATTATTGCAGACCTGCCTACATGACCTCTTATTGAGAGATAAAAATTAAAAAATGTATAGTTCTTTTGCTGCCTAAATGAAGGATACCCACACGAATTAAATCATGCATATAGAAGTTATAAACGAACTTGTTTGAAGTAATAAACGTGAAACTGGTTTGAAGAAAAGTTACGTTCAAGGATGACGTAAGCATAAGCCTCGTTGCATACCTAAAACATGTATTATATTGTTTTTATTTATTTGAGTTAAAATACCTTTTAACATCTCGATCTGTAGAGATACAGTTTTATGCTCAACTTGTAATCTAACTATAGGTGAAAACTCAATTTGAAGTATTTTTTTTTTTGGAATTCAGACATCTGAAATCTCACTGTTTCCAAAAGTTCTCTTTAACTTCACTTCTTGTTGTTTGTTTATTTGTCTGCTACCAATCTTATAATTGATATTTAACACACTTCTACCTGTCCAATCGATCTGAAAATTTGCGCACTTACTTAAAGTTGTAGACAATGTATGAATCAATTGACAGAATAAATCATTTTTTAAATTAAAAAATATATTTTTTTGAGAATTTTTTTATATTGTACAAAAATAAAATACAAACTTCTTTAATATTTGAAATAAAATTGGAAATTTATTGTACATGTGTAACATCTGATGCATTGGATTCTTTAGAAGTGTTGTAACTTAAAAAGTAATTTTTAAACGCATATTTTATTTTAGGTCTAAAAATGGAGTCATCGATAGGTTATTAAAGTTTCATTTTATGTTTAAAAATTGAAATAATGAAATTATATTGTATCTATGTTGAAAGCCAGATGTCAGAAACGAAATAGGTTGCTTTAGCTGTAAAATATTGTCATTCATATGTCTGTGTATTTCTGGAGCTCTTAAGTCTGTTGACTGCTGCAGTCTGTAAGTCTGCATGCTTCCGTTGTGCAGAAGTCTGCAGGGCCACTGCAATCTATTGGTCTGTAAACTGATGCAGCCCTTGAATCAGCAAACTGCCTCAGTCCAGGAGTCAGCAAACCGCCTCAGTAGCGTAGTCAGCTATAGCATATTCCATGCTATAGCAACTGCCTCAGTTCAGCAGTCAGCAAAATGCCTCAGTCCAGGAGTCAGCAAAATGCCTCAGTCCAGTAGTCAGCAAAGTGCCTCAGTCCAGTAGTCAGCAATTAAAATGCCTCAGTCCAGGAGTCAGCAAAATGCCTCAGTCCAGGAGTCAGCAAAGTGCTTCAGTCCAGTAGTCAGCAAAGTGCTTCAGTCCAGTAGTCAGCAAAGTGCCTCAGTCCAGTAGTCAGCAAACTGCCTCAGTCCAGTAGTCAGCAAACTGCCTCAGTCCAGTAGTCAGCAAACTGCCTCAGTCCATGAGTCAGCAAACAACTGCCTCGGTCAATAACTGCGAGATCCCTCTCGAGGGTTGATGGATAAGAGGGTAAAATGGGGGAGGGTGGAGGGCGAGTTTAAAACTTTTCTTCACTTAATCATATTTTTAGACACGTGTACGTTGGCCTAATTTAACCCCTTTGATCGTCAAGTTTAATTTAATCCTATTTACTCATGGCTTGTCGTCAGAGAGGTGCCTGGTGCTAGAAAGTCACCATGGGCAACCGGTTTGCGGTGCGATATGGTGGCTAAATTTAGAAACATCTTGCCGGGGCACTCACCGTTTTAGCGAACTATAGCCCCCTGCCCCTCGTACTGGTCGGCAGAATGCAATATAATTACTCATTTTTTCATATTTGCAAACAGCAGCGTCGTATTTACTAGACAAAGCCTATAAAGGTTCTTCTTTACGATCCAAAGTCAGATATGATACGAGATTCTCGTACGCACTCCGCCGGCTATCAGGAGGCAAGCCTTTGTTTCGATTCAATTTCCACGACGGCTGAAGCAGGATCTGTTCGAAGTCAAAAGAATTCCTACTCCCTTCCTTAACTGGTAGACAAGAAACGGAAATTTTCCAACATTTGAAACTCATCAGTGATGCCTGTTGCTATGGTTTACCTTAAACAGCGGGCAATAAAAGTGAGAACAAAACTAAATATCAGATGCAAGTAACGAAGCTGCAGGCAGGCGTGCGAGAAGACTTGCCTATAATTTTTGACTCAAATCTCCATTAACCGTGCCACGGTGGAACGATACTACTTACTTACTCATACATGTACGATACCTACTTATAACGTCAACGATCGCATAAAGGAGATACTACTTGTTCCGCCTTTTATTTTCCAAAATACAAATTATCATTAATTCTTGAATTGGGAAGCCATCCGATGAATAATAGACTGGTTTCGCTTAACGATGAAAAACCTTGCCTATATTTCTGATGGTCAGGAAAACTGAATATAATAATTTTTCTCACTTCATATACGATTCTGAGGTACGCGTATCTCTGGTGCTACGCTCATCACCTGTGGTGCGCATTATAAAATAGGCGAATTTAGAATTGTTTTAATTAGCGCCGTACACTACGGGAAAATATTCATCTATAATATAGATGAAAATTTTGCTGGGAAAGTATTCTTAAAAATATTGAACTTGGATAAAATTCGTTCGCTAAAATAAAATTTTTACTTCAAGTATCACATTTTCCATTGAATTAAGATGGCCAATCCGAATTCGGTCATGAACATGAAACAATAATAACATTACGCAGCAAAATGGAATGGTTCTGTAAAGTGATGCGAGTATAGTTTCGAAATAATAGCAATTCAGTATTAAAAGTTTTGCCCTTTGTGAGCATTTTTAGTTCATAAACAGGCTAATTGATACACTATAATCGCACGAGTTAACATAAAAATCAAATCAGTCCAATACGAAGGCTATACGAGTAGAAAAATCGACCAACTCGAATTTTTTTCTTCAAAAATGACTTGACATTTGAAATCTGAGACACTAAAATTACATTAGGAATTTATAATACAGTTTGATCAGAGAAAGTGATAGGCAACTTGATCGTCGTCATTCAAGAGCGATTTCTCAAATTCTGATCACATCTCTTAAAGTATGAAAGAATTCTCCTTCTGCACAACAAAATTATAGAAGTTTAGCACTAGCCATCAGTCAGGTTCATCATTCTTTTTTATTATTAGACAAAAAAATGAGCCAAACTGATATCGGTCTGATTTATCAATCGAACTAACCAAGATTGAACATTCCAACTCAAAGCAAGACTTTAAAGTACGTGCATGTGTTTGTGTGTGTGTGTGAATTTAAAAATACAAGTCGAAATATTTTCTCTGATGTTGACAATTTGTTTACAAAGATAATATGCTTGAAAAATATTTAAAATGTTTACGGCGCATTACAAGTCCAATGGTTGTCTGGAAATGATTCATGCGTTACGTAACACAGGAATCACGATTGTGGGCTCAAATCACATAATCTAGTGACGCGTGTTGCAGCAAGAGAGCTATAGCATATTCCATGGTTCTGGTCGAGCTATAAAGTACTATCAAGGGACTGTCGAGCGCTGACGTCGCCCGACGACTTGATCTCCCTGGTGGCCTGACCAGAGACTGCGCAATAGCGACATATAGCAAATTGTATTTTATATATAATCTCTTATCTGTAAAGATTCGAAAAACATTCAATAATTAAACAATGAGGAAAATATATTTCTCAATCGTACTTATCGAGAGTCGAATTATTTTTGAGTCATCTATACTGGAGAATTATCTTTGATAAATATCTTATGAATCAATTTTTAAACAGTTTGTCTGAATAATTTAAGCGTCAAATACTTATACGTATACCAAGCTTTAACTATGAAAGTAGTTCATGGTTTGCATGGCTTATCTCAAAGCGAATCAGGGCATATCTATTCCTCATTTTATTTAAATATTGTAATAAAAAAATCCATGTCCCCAATAAGCTTGCTGTACCTTGAATGCTGATTGCTATTTCTCAATTTATATGATGGAAAATGTATTGCTCGTGCAAGCTGACTTTACGTGAACATCGGCAAGAAGATATCGCCGATAAATCGGTGCAACTTACGACTACGAGGCTCTCTCATATCTAGGGGTGTGCGACGCCACCGCAGCGCGACTGTTCAGGTTACCTTAATTGTCTCTTAAACACTACTATCGCTGGACAGTTAAAAGGTCTTAGAGTGTTGTTACTAGCCAGTTTGAATCTAGTAACCTCGTCGGATTGAATTGAAATCAGAAGCATTGCGTTCAATATTTACTCGCTTTTACTGGTATGTACAGCTTACAATATGAGTAAGGTTTAAGCGAGGATGACTTCATTTAGATTCGAAAACTTGACCCAATGCTGCCACTGATCCCCAACATGGGGAGAAATAAAAGCATACTAAGCAATTATTTATTGAACAAAACACAATAATTAAACACTGTCAGGATAAATCGGTGAGCAAGTTGCAGTAAGTAAAGCTTGGTCAAGATAACTACGACAATGAGCATGGGGTGAATGATACACAACAATGAGTAATAAAGGTACAGCAATGACGGTGCACAGCAATGGAAGGTTGGAGTGCACGACAGTGATGGTACGCAGCAACAATGGGGCACTGAAATGATGGTGCACAGCACGATGGGGCACTGAAATGATGGTGCACAGCACGATGGGGCACTGAAATGATGGTGCACAGCACGATGGAGCACTGGAATGATGGTGCACAGCACGATGGAGCACTGGAATGATGGTGCACAGCACGATGGAGCACTGGAATGATGGTGCACAGCAATGACTACTGAACTCAGGTTGAGACTCCACTGGTGCAGGTCCTGGAGTGGGAAAGTACCGTCGGGGCGGCCTAAATAGGAGCTGTACAAGCTGGCCGGGCAAGGGGTCGGTCCTGCCGAACAATGTTGATCAGCAAGACTATCAGTAACAATATAATACTAGGGATCAACTTCGTATACCACCAATGTGAACACACTGCACACGTTATAAAATTCGAACACTTCGAACGAATAAGTAACATGTGAATGCACTGACACCTACCTAATATTGACGCTACGGATTCACACACAAACAGTGACAATAGGTTCGCACCAACTAAATAGCAGTAATCGAATGATAAGAAACTTAACAAGGGCTTCAGCCCGGTAATGCCACATCAGCGTGTGACATGCTTGCCAACCCTACCGGCAGCAATAGAACATACGACGAAAAAAGGTTTTAACATAACTGAAATCCGAAGGAGAAAATAAATTTCCATTACATTATGGCAACGAGGAAAATCAACAGTGTGTATGAGTTAAAGTCGTAAGTTCTGACTTCGTAGATCTCGCTGGATGAGATATGAAAAAACACCTATACAAGTTGTTCATGATTAAAACTGCTCACTAAAAACCTAAAAAAAACGCATCATATATTTTATACAAGTTGAACTTCACACGGACAAATTTCAGGTCATATAACAAATAACAACGGTATTGCTAATTCTTTAAAAAAATCAAATGACTGAGTATACAGTTCCACATATACAACAACACCTATTCTATTCATTGTGGCAGTGCAGACCGAATGACATCAGGAATGAATGCTATTTTGTATTTCAGCTCAATCCGGCAACTTTAGGAGGACGCCTGATTTGTGTGGCTAAAATGCAGCAATATAAAAGACACCCATAAATTGGATATTTCCCTCCACTACAATATTACGTTGCTGAATCTACGACCAATCCTTCGAAGCGTCGTAATGAAATGAATTATTTGTTTCCTATTGGACGAGACTCTAGGCAAAAATTATTTTCAATGTTGATTACACAACAATCACTATTTTACATTTATGCCGAATCTTTCCCACTGAAATTATTCTTAAATGAGGGCGTTAAGAATGAATTCCGTCCGGACAAAATGTCTCATCCGTCGATTAACCAGTCAGTGATTACCAACACTCGGTACGCGTATATCAACACGGTTCGCCACCAATTCATATTTTAATCAGCCTAAAATTAGACAATTTAACAGTTTTTCTTCGCATCATCGCAACGCAGACGTAGTGTGGCACTCAATACCTTAATTCGACCTTCGAAAATATCGAGAGTGGGTCTGCCTGGTCTAATGTCTCCTTAGAGGACACGCTAGGCCCCTGAGAACATGTGTCGCTTTAAATCTCTCCTTCCAAGGTGACTGCGGAGAGCCGGCACACGTTTTTGTGAATGTATCGAGAGGTTCATTGACTCCATGCCTGCAAATAAAGTACTGTAAAATTAAAGTCTTTAATAGTATTCAAAAGCAGTCTTAAGCGGAGTATTAGAGTGTAAACAACGTACTTTACTCTGCCCTTGACGACAACCGTTGGTAGCTCACCGTTGCTGTGTCGGTCATTTCAGAGGCCACCAGAGGCTGTTCGACTATTAACCGACATCAAAGTTAGATTATGATAATCTCATCAAATATGAATGTATGTAGTTTCTCTGGTAACGTTGGAATACTGAAAATTCAGGTTTAATGTTAACAATTAAAAGATGGTTTTAGTTTTAAATAAACTTGCAAAATCCACAACAACTCCGTCCAGATGGCCTTGAAGGGGCTACCGTTTCCAAGGGCATTTCAGGCATGTGCTGGAGAGCGTGCACGCATGAACTAGCGCTTCATCGCAGGTTCATTGTTCCGTTTTTTTTTTGTAAACGACAGGTCATTATACATTAAAATTAGCACTTGCTGGACGATGAACATCGCTACGGAGACTCATTTCTAAAAATATGTCGATGTGCGCACTCAAAAATATGGAAAAACCATGTAAAAAAATATTGAGAATGTTAAGAATTTTTGGTAACGATTTATGAAATTTAAGGGGCTGCGAAGTCATCTCGCATATATAAAACTTTAGCGAAGTGATAATTATTTGCAGACTGTGAAAATCATTCAGAATATTCAGTTGAAAATCGGCCAGCCTATAATATTTAGTTGTCACTTATTCTCCACAAGATCCAGAGCTCCGGGGAATGGCGTAGAGAACGCTCGAAACGAACAATTATTAAGTTTGTTAAGGAAGTCGTCCAAGGTATTATTGGGATGTCATGTTACCTTTGGCACTTATTGTATAATGGTACTTGACACGCTTCCATTGAGATGTGGAATCAGTCACGGTGCTCATCATAATTTCTTATCACGCGAAACATTTAAAAGGAAGCACTGAAAATTAAACAAATTGGGAATACATTATATAATAAACATGGGAAAAATTTAATGAGCCGTATAAGATTACTAAAGTTCAGAGTAAGGGGGTAAGTTAAGAAATATCTGATGATGTAACTGTCATTAGGGCTCATCATAAATAAAATATGCGTTTAAAAATTTTTTTTAAAGACCACACTTCTAAAGAGGCCGGTGTCTCCAATGTTACACTTGTACAATTAACTTCTTACTTTATTTTTAAATATTAAAACATAAGTTTTTTATTAATTTTTTAATTCAATTTTTTTTATTCTGTCAATAGATTCATGCATTCTCTCCGACTTTACGCAAGTGTGCAAAATGTTAGATCGGTTGGACAGGTAGAAGTGTGTTAAATATCGATTATAAATTTGTAGCAGACAGACGAACAACAAGAAATAAAGTTAAGTAGAAGTGTGGTAAAAATTAGAGCCCAGGTTTGATGCACCCGATCATTTGTTTGATTTGGGCGACGGCAAAAGTCTGCTTACCCCGTACTGCATTTTGATGGTGCGTCAAATGTCAAATTAGCGCGTCAGATAATGAGTTTGTAAGTCCATCGACATTGTGATGCTATTTAAGCGATAGTAACCCGATGAACAGGATACGGGAAGTAGCGTGCATTTATTTCACAGAGTATTACTGAAGAAAGTCAGCATATCATGTTTCTCTGTTCGATAAAAATTTTTTGGTAAGTTTATAATTTACGTGATAGATATTTAATGTTTGCGCGTAAGGGTCAGGTCGCTAGTGAAGTCATATAAGAAGCAAATGATGGCGATCGAGTGAAGTGCATTCTATTAGAGTTTAGGCAACGATGAGATGGACCTTGTGTTGCCTGCATGAGAGGATGGAGCATCTATATTCAACTAGAGAATTGGAGGCATGAGAATGCAGCTATGCATGAATGTGACGAACACTGGTCCCCAATTGCAGAGGATAACATTAATATTGAAAGTGACTGTTCTTTGGGTAGCTTTCTGTTGTGGCTGGAGCGGTTAATGCTCGTTCAAGAAGAACAGACCGCTTATTTATTTGCGCTAAGAATTTGCTAATTTTTGCTAGTTGCTAATTTTTGCCGTTTTTTTTTGATGTCGCATGGTTGGAAGGAGTCACAGATATTATATCGCGAGCAGATGTTAATGAGACAGACGATCGAACAGATTTGCATCTACACGTATGTGTAGAAACTTTCACCGTGTATACAAATCATCAGCAAACTACAGACAGGATTGATGACGAGTTATGAAATAGGTGGGGATGATCGAAGAGGCTTCGGATAGGATCGAAGTCTTACCCGTGGATAGCTCACATATGTGTCGTAGAGTGACCAGGCCGCAAGGGTCGGTCAGAGAATATCCAAATTCGTAATCGGCTATACTGGTATATAGAGCTTACGCTACATATTGAAATTTTTTTCTTTGTAGCGCGTTTATATTCGCGTACAAAAGTTTATAAGAGTTCCGATGTGAATAGTTAAAATCAGAAAAAAAATTCTCTCGTATGTTTCATTTTGATGAATGATGCTAAATTAGTTTACTAAGCAGTGGTATGAACGTAAAAAATATGTAAGATATGTTGTAAATATTGTCGTTGAATAAAGTTAGCTCCATTATTAATTAAAGTGCACTGCGCCCGTTACACTTGTTGGGGGCAATATGTATATAGGGCGAAGCATGTATGTCTTTTTAAAGTTATCTTGTGGGACATGAGTAATTTCACTTGGAATTAATATATCGCTGTGAATTTGTTCATTGATATTTTAGTTTAGAATCTACGGAAGTTGGAATACAGAAGGTGTACGTTGATTGAGTATTGTGAGGTGCATAAGCCCGAGCGGAAGCATATTGTGTTAGGTCCTGATGTGCGTTATTAAATGAGGATATCTTAATTGATGTGAATCGAGGTAAATAATTTGTTGAAATGTATTAAATAAATAATATATTTATAACTAGATTTCACGAGGAAAAAGTTTAATTACTGTTTATTTTGTTCTCTTAGGGAAGCTTCGAGACTCAGTTTCGTACTCCGAGTGTGCAGAGAGGAATATCAGTTTTAACAGCAAGTGGATTGTTTATAATATTAGAGGACGATCATGTAGGTGCAGACGATCATATAGACCAATTTTTTGTGTCCCGGTGATTTCAACATTATAAAGCCTGATATAGATCTCCTGCTATTTATACTCAATAATAAATAATATAGGATAAGGTTGCCAAACGTTTTTGTGCAACATAGCCTATATCCACAGGCGTTGCATCCGGCATAAATAAAAAAATTACGATTTTATGAGCGAGCGCTTCAGTTAAAGAACCAACCCTACTTTCAAATTTACATTCAACCTCAATATAACTTACTGTCATAAACTACATTTATATTCATGGAAAAGTTTGTTTCCACCAATGAAGTAAACCCAAAAGACGTACGAGTTTCTGCGATGGTTTTATTCGTTATAATAATAATAATGATTACGAATAATTTCCCTATCGTTTGATCAGGAAGTCGGCCAGCCGTATTATCAAACGACTGTAGCAATAATACGGTCAACTGTGCTATTCAAGAATAAAGTTGCGTGTTACGTTCATATGTTTATGTATACCCATCATGACATCTCAAGGTAAAGAGGCCCAGCTAGAGCCAGTTTTGCAGTAATTTTTTCTATGGTATTTTTAAAGCTGTTCGTAGGTAGCCGCATAATGTGAGTCTGGCTGAAACAGACATGCCACAAAAGGAAATGGTGCCTGTGTTACAAGGCATACATTAGTGGCTTTAAAATTGTGCTGCTCAATTTAAAATCAGGAAATATTTATATTTTTAATTGCTAACACCGCAAATGTTCAACTTGTATAGAGCACGAACACTTCATTCTTAAATAGTCTCCCAAGACGAGAACCGAAGCAGTAAAGGCGCCAAAACCAAGATTTGTACATCTTATGTTGTGATAGTGGATTGACCGGTTTACTCTGATAATGGCAGTTGTCTCTAAAAGTTCACTCGTACTAACGGGATGGATATTTCGATTGCTCTAGTATCAGGAGTTGAATTTAAAACAAATAAGAGGAGCTTCCATGAACCATGAGGAAAAAATCAAATCTTACATGCATAACACTCGAAAATCAATATTCTTGTGGATATAGTATATAATTTTTTCAATTATTATATGCTGGTCAAAATTTAAACATTTGTTCGGTTAACATCATAGAATTTGGAATAAAAAATTTCAAATTTGTTTAAAAAATATACTCTTCGTATATGAAATGATTTAAATTTTCTTTCATGAGAAGGTATTGACGAAAATTGAATTTTTTTGTGATAGATCTCTATATCCCAACAATAAAATATATGGAATAACTCAGTGCTAGACCGTAATGAAGAAACTGTCAGTGAATCTTATACACACCAAAAAGCAGTCACTGAAACATTTATTTAAAGGGGTGAAAGAATTTAGAAAATATTCTCTTATGCAGACCCTGTGAATCGGTCGGGGTTGCTCCACTATACTAATATCTTTGCACCGGTAAACTACTCCTATAATTAGAAATTGTCATTGTCCTTTTTGCTAGTATTTGTCTCATGATGTTCCGCCGATTCATGTTAATTTTGTTTTGCGGGGTCTAAAATTATGGATGTGAATAGAATTAGATGGATTTGCTTGTCTAACTGTGCTGCAAATATTTTCATTTTTTGCACGGTTGAACAGATCCAGCTCGATCAGCCAGATATCCAATGCTTTATTGATGGCGAGGTATGATTCTCAACATAGGTCTACTCCGTCTTCCAGATAACAATCTTCCCACTGTCAACGCCCTAGCGGGCAGTACCTGTGACCTGACGCTGACTTTCTCCATTTGATATATGGCACGCCGGTGGGTCTGCTTGGTGCAACTGACCTCGTCACCTTTGGAGCCATCCATGATTCCCTAGCTACCCTAACTAGCGTAGAGTAGCATGATCGACGTGTCTATACTGCTGGCTGCTTCACCGCACTCTCAACGGTCACTCACTCCAATGAGCTCGTCCTCCTTGCTCAAGTTGAGTGGGGCACGCATGCATGTCTCCAGTCCGTGTGCGTCTGAAGCGATCTCGAGAGAAGCCGAATTGGGCAGCCATGGAGTTATCCCGTCGACTTTGTGCCGGATTTATTGTACTAGTTTTCTCACGTGTTGCATAGATATTTTTCGTGTCTATACTTGGCTTTGTTTACCATTGCCATTATTTGCTTATAAATTTCACCCTTAATATTTAAGTATTTCTATCCTAATTATCTCAATTTTAGCAAAAACTTGAAAGTTTATTTGTGTTTCGTTTTTCTTTCAGACATCGGCTTCAGAGGTTCCCCGAAAGTTACCAATATGCAATGCGCGTACAACAAAAGTGTACTTCACCTATTCAAACTTCAAATTGGTATCAAAATAGACACTTTAACCATTTTTTGACTTTGTACAGCAGACGTGGTGTGGACTTCCGTCATTGAACTCCATCATCGATAATTTTCAGTGAGGGGCTGCGGAGTTTAATGATGTCATTTAGTTTATTGACTCCTTTGAGCACACGTGTCGCACCCTCTCGCAGGTAAGTGACTACATATGGTAACGTCAAATCTCCTCCCAAAATAATTTACCACAGCCTTCAATCTGTGTTAGAGGCTACGTTATCGTACCTCTGCCAATCACCAATAATAAATGACCATTGCCCCGTGAATACCATTACCTCCTACTATGACCAATAATTAAAATATGAGCATTTAAAGGAAAGTTTTGACAACGAAACTGACGCTGCTTTGCATTTTTCAAAAAGAAGGAAGTAGCAATATCTTTTTAGTTAAGCAATTTAACTAAATAAAATCGAAATAATTTGAAGTTTGAAAGTTACTCTGTATATTCGAATGGTTAAATTCAAATTATTTTAAATTTTTTTCTGAGTAATGGCCACATTAAAAGAATCTTCAACTGTGAATTACTGTTTCAATATGTCAAAGTTAGGAAAATGTACACGATTAATTATGGCTTATGATTGTTCATACTTTTTCGTCCTGGTTTCGGAAACTTGAATTAATGCACAGTTTTATGCTTGCCCACGAAAGTGTTAAATCTCTCTCTTCAAGGAGGTGCGGAGAACAGGCTTGCGTTTGTGTGAATATATAGGGAAGGGCCATGACTCCACGTAGGAACCATCGTGTAGGGACTCACGACGATTTATGGACCATATTCTGATTCCATTATTATTGTCCTTAATATACGATCCGTATGACTGGGGATTATAGGGAATCCGTAGGATCGGACCGGCGTAATCGAACTTCACATTATATGAATTAATTTTATGTTTGTAATTGATCCTTACCATTGGAAAGTGCCTTTCGTTCAAATTCTCAGTTCGCCACAAAATTGCACTATAATTCAGTGAAGTGCTGTCATAAGGCTCAAGCGGTTGTGCACAATCCAGCACCGCTTACGAGTCAAACCAGCACTACTTCCAACCGGTGAGACAGATTGGTGGTGGGACAGTTTCAACTTCCAGCACTACTTGAACTGTCCCAT
Organism: Hyalella azteca; assembly: GCF_000764305.2. Taxonomy (NCBI): domain Eukaryota; kingdom Metazoa; phylum Arthropoda; class Malacostraca; order Amphipoda; family Hyalellidae; genus Hyalella; species Hyalella azteca. The sequence continues at coordinate 12,966 of NW_025939879.1, read as the reverse complement.
CACCAATCAATATACGGTGGACAATACTTGCATGTTCGTGGATCGCTTAAAGAATTTTACTAATGTTTATGGCTTGAGTATGGCTTCGTTTTATGTAAGAAAATTGGTTTACCATAAACCCCTTTATGAAAGTATTGACATCTGCCTCATGCAGTTGGTTGTTTAAAGTGTCAATGACTGTGTCATGGGTTTGAACCGCAACTTTTACAAATATCTTCTTGAATTTTCTGTTTTAAACTCCTTTTTTGTATTTGATGGAAAATTTTATAGTGTTATGGTTTGGGCATGGGTCTTCCTCTCGGCCCTACTTTTGCTAACATTTTCAGGTGTTTTCGCGAGGCTACAGGGCTGGTCAATATTATTGTCCTTTTGATTTTAAGCCACTATTCTATAACCATTATGTCGATACCACTTTTTTAATTTTCAAGCATCCCTCTCATGTTTGCATTTTCTTTGATTATCTTAATCTCCAACACAAGTTCATCAAATTTACAATGGAGCTTGAATCCAACGATAGTTTATCTTTTCTTGATTACAATGTAACAAAATCAAATGGGCGTGTGAGACATCTATTTCCCGAAAATCAACGTTTACCCGCTTAAGCACCAGCTGCCTTAGCTTATACTCTTTTCGTTTCAAATTAAATGGGATTCAAACGTTAATAAACCGCGACTTTCGTATTTGCTCCACTTTCCATACTATCCTATGCACTCTGAATTTGAACTTTTCCGCAGTACGTTTTCACTCAATGAGTTTCCGTCGTAATTTGTATGTACTCAAACTAAGAAATTTTTGTTTAAGCAATATTCTGAGGTTGTTCACGAACGTGACAGTAGGAATGCAGTTTAGTGTTCATTTCCTTACTTCGGTCCCGCTTCGGATTCTATGTCTAAGGTGTTGAAACGTTTGGTCTCTAGTAAATACCTCCTAAATGTAAATCTTCATGTGTTGCTGGTGAATACTTTTAAAATCAGTTCCTTTTTCAATTAAAAATATACACTTCCTGTTCCTATGCGATCATCCCTAGTTTATCAATATAGTTGTGCGCAGTGCGCACCAGCGTGTGTCGGTATGACATCTCGCAAATTTTATAATAGGCTGGCGTTGCACAAAGGAAGGAGTTTTAGAACAGGAAACCTGCTTGCTCATCTGCCTCATTCAGCAGTAGGAGTTCATGCCGAGCAGTGCAAGTGCCCGGTGTCCGATGGTGATTTTTGGATTTTAGCCTGCACAACCGGGGTTTTTAATCTGTGAATTTCATATTCCCTTTATATTTTTGACCAAAAGCCTAGTTTAAATGCCGCCTACAGTTCATATCCCCTTGAAATTGTAAATAAATAGGTTTGTCTGCTAATATTTACTTCATTATTATTTGTTTTTATTTGACGATTTATGCTTTAAGATCTTCAATGTGAACTTAGTTTGCTAATTGTCTGTTCTTTTATTTTATGTTTTGAACTGATGATGCAGCTGGATTCCAAAACATTTTCATTTATAAGAGATAATGATTTTTTTGACTGTTTTCTTTGCTTTAAAATTCTTGATAAACATGTGATTTAAGCAATCAAGTGATCTTAATTCTTCCATGCTTAACTGCGTAAGCACGGAGACCTCGAATAAGCTCTTAAAACCTGCGCACCTATGGTTTTTTAGATGTCGTTTGTGAACTTGATATTTAATTACATCAAAAATTTAGATACCATATGCCATCGAAAACCTTCAACCATAAAGACTTTGAAAAAGTACCTTAATCTGTCCTTGACCGGTGGAGACTGGAGATTGCCAACCGTTTCATTGTTGGTATTTTCAGAGGTCACTAGAGGTCATTCGACTGCTAACTGACATCAAACTTAGATTATGATAATCTCATCAAATTTGAATGTAGTTTCTCTGGTAACTTGAGAATATTAAAAATTCAGGTTCAAAGTTAAAAATTTAATGTTGTATCAATTTGAAACAGACCAGCTCAGTTCATGATCGATGGCCTTGAGGAAGGGCCACCGTTTCCAAGGGCGCTGCATCGCCGGTTCATTGTGGTCATACTTTTGTTGTCTGCAACCGGTCTCCATGGATTAAACTAATAATTATTCATGCATTTCTACTAGACGAAAATAAAACTCATCCAGGAAAATATGTTGCTGTGTGTGTGCGAAAGCATGGCGAAACCAAGGGAGAAAAATAGAATGGGATTTGTTATTAATATTTGGTTAAGATTTTTGGGACTTCATGAGCTGCGAAGTTTTCTCAGATAATAGGACTTGAAATTCGTGCCAGTCATTTGCGGACTGCAATCAGAATGATTAATTATAAATTGGGCAGGGAGCTGACACAGTCACAAGAAGAATAAGTAGCTAAAATTTGGTGCGTGTTTGTAAAATAGAAAGCTTTACTCCAAAGTTTTCACTTGAAAATAAAACTTATTTTCAAGGATAAAGATGTAAGCGAAGATGCCATGGCTATTGACTAAAATTGAAATATTGAAGAAGCTAAATATAGTGGAAGAGTTTCTCAAACACTTTATTGCCATATAATTGGATTTAAAATAAAGTTCCAGAATCGCGGTAACTTCGATTATGCCAAACAGCGCACCGCAAAGAATTGTTACGGGCACATGTCATTAGATGAGTATTTATACTGCCTCGGAAAAAACTGTCATATAATGTGACTCTAAAACTTCTCGCTTTCTGTCTTGAATCAGCCTTTCATATTATAAAGGCTCTCACATTAACTTGAGGGTTAACATGAATAGTCAGGAATTCACGCGAATAATTTTAAGGGCTTAGCTCCATAAGTGCCGTTATCTAATCAAACACCTCAAAATTATTATATAATTATGTAGCGGGTAATATCATAAGATCAGTAAATAAAAAATCACATATTCGCTCTGGGAGGAAAAACCAAGAACAGAGCACAAATAATGTTAGAATGCTATGGGCCTTAATTGAACAACATGGTAGGAATACTGATTTAGGAAAAATATTAATCGGTAATGTTATTACCATTTGTAGAAAAAATTAATGAAATAAAGTTCGTTTAATTGTGTCTCTAGAAAATGACATGGCCAGAAGAACTGTGTAGAAGCTTGACTCTCTGTGGCACTGTGCAAATGTGGAGCTGTCGTGACAGAAGACATCGATGACGGCATGGTTAGAGTTGCTGCTCAACCCATCCTTGGGCTACAACCTGTTCTACCGCTGCCGGGCTACGAGAATAACAAAAAAAGTTCTACCCGGTTACTCTAAGCCAGCTAGATTCGTCCTGACAATGCTGGGCTTGAAGCAATCGACCGATGTTGCTGGGAGTTTTTTTTTTTTGTGCTATCGTATTTTTGTGATCTTGTCTTCAAACAAGAGATGCAGCGCATCTCTTGTACTTGGTTCTTTTGTAATAATTTAGGAAAGAAATGTTTTCAATCTGGGGAGGGTTTCAATTGAATTTTGTATGAAAAGGTGTTATATATTTGGTTTTGCTTTTGAAGAAATATTGGAGGTTCATAATCCTTCGTAACTCATTTAATGCCTTAATCAAGTCAGAAGATCTCTGTTTATTGGGTGTAGGAATGAATTTTGGGCCTTTTGATAGCAAATTGATTTCGTTGAAGATAGCTAATTGTTTGAGAGATTAGTAAGAAAATTAGGGAGCGGAATGTTGGTCGTTTCAGATATGGGTATTGTCCTTTTTAAAGGGTTATTATTCCTCTTTTTTGACCAAGGATGTTGGTTTTCCTCCTCATTTTTTGGATTGGCGACTTATTTCAAATTAAAAGAGCTTTATTCTGTTTTTTTTTTTTCTAACGAAACCAAAAAGAGAAAATGGCTCTGTTTAACCTCAGCAAAGGTGAGAATAGCATAGTCCAGTCTACGGAGTAAAGCAGGATATATAATTTTTTGGTTTTTATACTTAGGCAAGATATCCTAAGGTCTGAGTTTTCAAACCTTTAGGTTTTGAAATGATGCCGTTATTTTCTTCGTTAGATAAACTTCTCACTCTCGATACCCAACTGGACTTATTATATTGACAGAAGCAAAAGAATGAGATTTTATTAGCAGGGATCTTAGGGGGGACCGTCTCCCTCTTCTGAAAACTTTTTCATTTACGAACGGATCGTTTTGAAACTTGGTACACATATGTAAAACAGAAATCTATGAACTTTTTGTTCGTGTCAATTTTTCGAAAAAAAATCTCCTCCTACAAATATCGTTCTACACCATCGAGACAGGAGGGGGGGATTTTCCATCTTGCTCGGGAGGAGGGGGGGATTTTCCAAAATTTCCCAAAAATTTCTAATTTTCCCTCCTCTGCCCCCCCTTTTTGCAGAATATAATCCAAACTATAACGAAATCGAAAAAAATGACCGGATGGTTTCTAGAGATTTTATTTACAAATCGCGTGGTATATGTCGCATCGCTGTAGCTTCAAAACTCTAGGAGGAGATAGGTTTGCCGTGACAATAAGTGTGAATGTTCAGGAGAGCGCGACAAAGTCCCGCGCGCATCACAATAGGCACTCAATGTAGCAAGGATACAAAACTAAACGTTACTGCAGTTTGATTCCAGTCAAGGATGGTGGGAACGACTGCATGCACACCTCCTCATACGAAGCCAGGCGGGTAACTGAGCTGCAGCTGAAGCAGACACTCTATTTAAAGTGCTCGGCTGCTAATTTCCTCCTATTCTATTTGTTAAAGAACTCCCCACCCCCCTCCCTTTCATGATCTGTCGTGAACGCATAAATCAACGTACAGAGATGGTTTTGGCACCGTTGGATAGGTCAGAATATCAGCTTTAAGATGAGACCGAAAACCGGAGAAGCCAAAATCCAAAATTTTAGGGTAGACGCTCCCCTTAGGAAATAATGGATTCCAGCAGGCTGTGTTATAGCAGGTCCAGTCGCGATGGTAACCCAGAACACACTGAGGCTCGCTTCTCAGGCCTCGTGCTTATCAACCTTATGTAAGAACGATAGACGTCCTAATTAGGCTATATTAATATAATAATAGTTCTGTGAAGGCTATATGCCACATTTACCGAAAGATTTTGAGTAAACGGAGATGGAAAATGTCTACCATAGGTTCATAAATGAAACTTGAATATATATCTTAAATTTTTCTGGCTCCTAAAAAGGAGCCGTGATATAACTTTTGTTTTTAATTGTTTCTACTCCTTTTGGTTTGATGGTAGGCGTTCGGGTAGGACATATTGGATTGTTTGAGTTTTTGTCCAGCATTTTCAGGGCTTCTTCAAAACAGACTAGACGAAGCTATGCAGGAGCATATGTTCAGTCTTAAAATGCTATCCATGTACTAACCTCACAATCTATGTACTGACCTCACAATCTATGTACTGACCTCGCAATCTATGTACTGACCTCACAATCTATGTACTGTAAGCGGCTGATTCTTGCCAAAAAATGTCAGCGTAGATTAATAGTCCTTAACTAGATTATAAATTTTCAATTAAGCTTGGCATTATCCAAATCATTTATGTGAATCGGGCAAGGCAAGTTAACTTTCCGTTACCCGCGAACTTCAGTAGATGACCGCAATATTGTTGCTATATTAACTTTAGATTTAATAAAACTCTCTCCTGGATTTTATCATCACTAATATTTTCAGTTCAATTGAATTTGTTGCCATAAATTCCAGCCCAAATACATTGAATTAAATTATCGAGTCACCTAGAGTCGCTACATGTTTTTTATCAAGGTATTTGCGGTCTATCAAGTTTTATGCATTTTTGCAGACTGATAAAAAATTATGCAGTTCCTATGCTTTATTAGTTATTGCTGCTTCTTCTGACCCTGCCCGGGGTTAGATGACCGCTGCGATTTGAGCTGTCTTTATTATCGTTGCATAAAATCTCTCTGTAATTCTGAATCCCAATGCTAATTTCAAACTAAGATAATGTAATAAAAAAACGTCAAAGCCCACGTATAGCTTAGAGCTGCGCATAGCACATTCACAGTACTAACGCTTTTTTTCGAAATATTTATGATTAAAGTGTTCAAATTAATTTTCTAATTGAAAATATATTTGAAATAAAAAAAAACGAACATTTACATTTTAAGTTTTCTCTATTCCCATCGTTAGGCGAGGCTACTAGATTCTAGCGCTGAACATAAAATTACAGATCCCATAATATTACCCAACACAAAAAGGATGAGGATATACATACATAATAGGCATATTAGTGAGCTTTTTTTGTCTTCGGAGTTTTTTTACGATGTTTTGTTTTACATACACGAACTTTGAGAGATACTAAATTATATCAAGTCTGACTGTATCGTCGAATCTTCAATGCTGGCAATTGAAGGGATTAACCTTGGAATTAAAAATTTTCGATTGTTTTTTTGCATCGATTATTTTGTTAGAATCTGCCGAAGGTCTGATTTGACCAATAAGCATTCTGTAATTTCTGACCAATGAGGTTTGTTTCTAGAATGTAGCCGCTGACCAATAATGAAGAAGGTCACATGGTAGGAGGGACTTGAGGGAAGACTATATAAGTGCTGGGAATCAGTGAGTGCCACCACAGCTCCGTCTTCACTCGTCAGGTGAGTGTCACACAGCAGCTTTCATTTCTTAGTTACCTAGAAACTAAGAACTACAGGTACACTTATTCAATGGTTAAATCCAAATATTGTTCGGATCGCAATTGAGCAATTTTTGTGTTACGTTTTTTTTACCTCGAACTTTTTGCTTCAAGTTTTGTCGCTAGCAGAATAACAGTTACTGATAACAATTCATCTAAGCACGGCACATCTTTCGCTTTCGATTCATGACCTGAACACGTTCTCACAAAGAGAGGCATTAATTTTTCAACTTGTTTTCCCGTTTCATTTAGGCAGTGATTGGTCTTCTAAAAGCACAACGTTTTCTTCCCCCCAAGCATGCAGGGAACGTGTGTTGCGCTTCTTGCCCTCCTGGGCCTCGCGGCCGCGCAGGTGCAGCTCAACCTCGAGTTCGAGTACCTCAACAAGTTCGGCAACGTCAAGGTCAGTAACAAATCGAAGCTTTTTAATCGAATTTGGTCAGTACTAGTTTGAGGCTTTTAATCAATAGACGTTATGCTACAACTAGCCGTTATAGGCGCCTAAATTTCCACCGTTGACAGAGCGACATAAGCCAACCTCCTCCTTGGGTGTCATTTCATTACCATGCTCACAATTTTTCACAAGAAACAAGTTTTTGGAGCCGTATATCCAGCGCTGGTCGAATCTAAATAACGAGATGTAAAAAATAACTATTCGTATCAAGATTTTCTCGATGCCATTATATACAAATAACTGTGGTAACAAGTTTCATGTAACCCCGTAAGTTTTGTATTTATATTCAAAGCATCTCAGAAAGCAAGTGGATCATGGAGTGAGTCTAGTCAGGCAAAAAGCTTGTAAAAAAGCTCGTTATTAGTACCTTGGCTTGCATCCTGCTAGGTTATGGCTTATATAATATTTAAATCATACCGACAACCATCCTCCGTGGAAAAGATGTTGGGAGCCACGGCAATTACCGGCAGTAATGCTTTCACTCCGGTGGCGTGCATTTATCGAAATATATTTATAACATTGTTTGCCTCATTAAAATTTCATTCAGTAAAGATGATAAAAGATGCCACAAGTAGATTTTGATCGGGGAATTTTCCTGGACCGCGGATAATTAACTGATGAAATTAAGACTGTTAAAGAAATGTTTTTTCCACTCATTGTAATTTGAACTTTTGTGACAGCTCGTCAACATTTCTGCTGTATTTTTTCAGAAAACAGTTGCTTTTAAACTTTTTTTCCTTTGTCAATCCTGTACATATCTATATTGAATACCGATGCTATTAACTAAAAACCTAAATTTGGTAGTCTGTATCAAATGAAAAATTTTTCAATTAGATTAGACAATTAGTAATGTAGGTGATGAGTAGATCAAGACGTTGTGACAATAGACTTCTGAGTGAGCGGAAAGCACTTGCATGAATATTACTATTTCAAACGAATGTGCACTTTATAGGTGGCCGAAAATCTCATTAGAGAAACAAGGCATGGTTTTAACTGTACCTGAATTTGAAAAGATTGAATTGGGCATTACTCATTGCCGGGTAGCTATTAATGAAACACGACATAACTCTTCGGAATGATTCCAATGAAACATGACGTAACTCTTCGGAATGATTCCAATGAAACATGACGTAACTCTTCGGAATGATTCCAATGAAACATGACGTAACTCTTCGGAATGATTCCAATTAAACATGACGTAAATCTTGTGAATGATGAAGTCCTTGCCTGGCAGGTGCGACAAGCGTGCTTCGGTACCGAGGCAACGATGGCGTACCACGCAGAGGTTGACCGCGCCGTTACCACCTGCTTCGCTAAGTTCAGGGCACCGCAGGTCTCCAACGACAACGGAATCCAGGTACATTTTCCTTTTAAAATAAAATATTTATATTTCATTTGATAGAACAGAAATAAAATTGTTGCTAATGCTCTTGCGTACTTGTAAGATAAGAAATATGAATGATTGATATTGTGGCATGAATATCGTCACTTAATATATTTGAATGTCCATAATTTTATTCAGTTATTTTCATAATTTACTCAGTAACGTAAAAATTTTGCTATTTAAGATTTATTTACAATTTTTCACTCTTTTTTTCAGACACTTTTCAGCCTCTTCCGTAAGGTACGTTTAGCCAGCAAATTTGCTGCAGTCACTTACTATGTTTTCACCTCATCTTAAAAAACCTACGAGTCCAAACCAATAATTGGATTAGGATTTTGTTTTAGCTTCTGAAAAATACATAGTGATTGGGCAATCATTTCTAACAGTTCATTGCGTTGTACGTATTTTTACCAAACATTATTTATTTAGAGATGCAGATTTGTGGCCAATATGTATGACGTGAATGACTGATATCGCATTCAATCATTTAGAATTAAAGGCTGTGCATCGAATTTACTTCGATAGTGATGCAGAACATGATGAATTTTACAAAGACGGTTTGTGCATCTAGACTCATATTGCAAATCAATCAGACCATATCTCACGCAATGCGTCATTTTTAGTAAAAAAATTTGCTCATTTCCACCCGTCATATGCCACGTGAATGAATTTTAATCAACGCATGTCTGAAATTTCAACCCCTATAACATACCGCAAGCGCGACTTAGTGGGCTTAATTGATAATGTGCATAACCGATTACCTGTGCTTAGATTTCTTAATCATTTGGTTTTTATGCATGTAGATGCTGAGTGTATTTGATCGCGCCTACAAAAGCTAAGCCATGCTAAATGTCGCTTAACTTTACAGAAGCGATCAGCTGCGCGCTATCCCTCGTCTCGCGTTACTTCAGAGAAGCGAGCAGCCCCGCGCTATCCCGAGTCTCGCGTCAAGTTCATCGCCGACGAGATCAAGACCGAGGTCGACTATTTCCGCTGTGTCATGACCGAGATGGGCTTTTCCAAGAGACCAATGTAGTCTATAAATTTTCTTGCAATAGAGAAGGTTGTAGACTTCTCCCCAATATGGACTATATCGGGCTCACAACTACGACATTAAGCCGACGTCTCACGTGCCACCTTCAGTCTGGTGGACCAAAGAACCACCTGATGGAAGCTCACAACGAGACCATCACTCGTACGGTACTGGAGGAGTGCATCAGCGTCGTCATGAGATGTCCCGACGCCAACCGACTCATGATAGCTGAGGCCCTCATCATTAAGGATAGGACCCCGGCCATCAACCTTCAAACAACTGGATTTGTCAGAACCTTGAGACTGTTTTCGGAGTAATTTTCGGTGCTTTGATTCTAAATTATTTTGTGATTTTGTAATTATTCCTAACAATTTTGATTTTTGAGTAGTATCCTATTTACTTGATTTTGTACTTATGTCAATGCTAATATCATCACTCATATATAAATATATATCATTCATTCATTCGTTTCACACACATATATATATATATATATCAGCGTTGACATCCCAAGGTAAAGAGGCCCATAGCCAGTCTAACCATAGATTTTCTGCGTGGTCTTTTCAAAGCTGTTGGTAGATGTTGCGTGTTGCGAGGTTCACTGAAGCAGACAATCCGCATAAGGATTGACGCGCGAGTATTACTGCATGGACATATAATAGTAGATCTATGATAGTGGTGCATCATGCATTTTATGATAGTGTTGCTCAACCAAACTTGGAGAATCATTCGTTGTTAAAAAGTCTCCTAGTATGAGTAGCGAAGACTTGATGCCGCGAAAACTAGGATTTGTGCATCTTATGTCGTAATATCGGTGGAGACCGGTTACTAGGAGAAGGTAAGTTGTCAGGAAAAAGTTCACTTGTCCTTACGGAGGTGAATATTTTGAGTACCTGGGTATCAGTAGTAGCATTTAAAACAATTAAGAGGAATTTTCATGAACCATGAGGAAAAAACATAAATTAACCTTTCTTGCACATTGTTCGATAATTAGAAAATCTTGGAAAATAGAAAATATTGTTGGTCAATATTGTACTAAGTGTATGTCCAAATTAATAAAATTCATTGGTTTAAATCATAGAATTAAGCTGGAATCAAACATTTGAAATTTTTTGCGGTCTGTCACAGTGAAATGGGGCCTTTTCACTGCCGCAAACTTTTCCTTTTCCCAGAAAACTCTGGCTAAACCTAATTTTATTTCTCGCAAATTTCTCTGTATCTCAACCATCAAATGTGTGGCCACACTGAATGGAAGACTGTAATTAAGGAACCTGTTAAACCGAGACACACCGTCCAGCAGTCACTGAACTATTTCTTTGATAATAACACTGCTGGAGTTGACACTCAATCGTTCTCTGACCGTCCAGAAAACAAATAATCTGCTCTTCATGTTTAAACTCATCCACTCTGCCTATAGGAATTTCAACTCGGACCCCCCTCTGCCTAGATAGGTAGGCTTAGATGCCTTCTATCTAGAAAAATATACTCGGATGCCATCTTCCTAGATAGGTATAATCGGATGCCATATCTACCTAAAAATGTAAAATTGGATGTTCTCTAACCAAAAAAGTAAATAGGATGTCCTCTACCTATAGAAAGGTAAACTCAATTGCCCTCTACCTCGGATTGACCTCTACTTCAATAATTGCTCTCTACCTGAGCTCGGATTCCCTCTACCCAGAAAGGTTAGCTAGGAGGCCCTCTACCTAGAGAAGTATATTCGGATGCCATCTATTTAAAAATATAAACTTGGATGCCTTCTACCTAGAAAGGTAAACTTGGATTCGTTCAACCTAGAAGTGCACACTCGGATGCCCCTACCTACAGAAGTGTTAACTAACTCTGTTTAGAAAGATTAATCCACAGTCCCTCCAATTAATAATGTAAGCTCAATCTCTGATTTTCTCTACTTAGAAAAATAGTGAACTCAAAACGGTCTAAAAACATTTAATTATACCCTTCACAAAAAGCGTAATCATGAATTTAATTTAAAATGGTTTTATCTTACGTTATACCTAGTCCTAAGTTATATGATCGAGCGAGAGTGACTTTGAAGACAAGGTTGCCTTTGATTGAGAGTATTCAGGTAATAGCGAAACAGCGGCTTTGGTCGGTACCTGCTGTGTAATCATTTAACTGTAACTTCATTGCGTGCGCTTGTGTGCCGAGAGTGGACGATATACCACTGGGCGTCCTTAGCCCACGCAATTTATGAGGCAAGTAAAAACGCTGCAAAAAACTATACTTAAATTGGCCGGGCCGCTATCCCATTCTTGCTTTTCTCTGAGGTGACCTTCAGAAAAATTTCCGTTACTTTGATTGACAGATTCAATTCACATGGTTAAAGATTTCTTTATATTTTCATTTTAAAGTGTGTTTAGATTCAACTTTGACAATCGATTGTACATCTGAATCTAAAATACTGTTGGCCAATAGAAATTAGTTTTGTGGACTCATAAAATAATGGACTTGAAACAAGAGCATCTGGAGTAGGACCAGGATCACCAATACCTAGCTTTATTTGCACGAAAATAAGTTTTTCACGAGTGTCATTTCCAGCCGAAGTGATAATTATTAAGTGACTCGTAACTAACTTAGTAACTTAGGAAGTTCATGTGTCTAATTAATTTCGTGGCTTCATTTAAGATTATTATGTCCTGCTAAGTTTTAAATAAATTTATTGAAAACTTGCAGATCGCTAATGCGTTACATAAATAAGTTAACAAGATAAAATTTGAATAGATTTCCAGCCGGGTAACCAACTATGTATGTAAAAATTCACATAAATCATTTTATACAACCTTCGGACACGGACTGTAACAAATCTCAGCAGTATTTTCACCATAATGGCCGCTGTCATTGGGCGAGCTCAAAGGCTTGGCTCTGGGGGCCAGTGCGGCTCCAGAAACTGGTCTGCTAAAACGAAAATGAAACCGGTCTGCCAGCTAGAGAGTGGCTGTTGCCATACAGTCTTTACGTAAGCTCTTACGTCCGCAGCAGGCGAGGAGTGAGAGAAGTCTGACCAGTTTCAGGTTCGCTGCTGCATGCAATATATGATTAAGGCATTGCGTTGCAAATTAGTTTCTACACTTAATTAAATATAACTCAATAAAATGATGCGCCTATTGCATCTTCTATGTAACTCCATGAAATGACGCGCCTATTGGAAAGTTTTTCAGTTAGCCCTGCTAATTCATTGATATTTTAGTGACTATTACCGAAAAACATAAAAAATATGTTAAATTTGATAAATAAATTATCAACGAAGTAGGTTTTCTTTAAACCTGAAGAAATGTCAGAATGATGCATGGTTTGGTAGCTTTTGTTTATGGAAATTCCTGGTTTGCTAGTATATCTGGCGGTAGGATATTAGCAGAGCTGGGCAGCGCTACTTTGAAATGCAGCGCCGCTACCGCTACCGCTACATGCTCTAAATGTAGCGGGCCCTACCGCTACACTCACTAGATTGTAGCGGGCGCTACCGCTACTGCTACAGTAAAATGTA
>NW_025939878.1:37484-57805 GCF_000764305.2 Hyalella azteca | reverse complement strand
GTTTTACCCCACAAGTGGTCCTATCTTACCCCACAAATGGTCCCGTCTTCCCACACAAATGGTCCTTTATTACCCTAGGTACAGTTTGTCAAAAATAATTTTTAAATGAATATATTATTGTGCAGTACATAGAGTATTTTGGTCAAAAAATTTATCTATGGCTCAAACTTCATTATAACTTGTTAGCTTTTTTAATTAGAGAAATTTAGTGCACTATTTTAAATTGCATCAAAGGGATATAGAAAATTGGAATGTCTATTCCCATTAGTGAGCTGCAGAACTACGTATATATTTTCTTGCTTTCATTGTTTTGGCAGGGGCATGGTCTCATCAAGTTAGGAAGCAATGGGTAAGCTGAATCACCTATCAACACAAGTGGCGTTTCATCATGACTCGTGAGGTATGCATCATATATAACCTCATCTGAACGGATTACAAAAAAGACAAAACAAAGTATATATGGGATTTTAAAAATTATCTTTTATTTGCCACTCCCTATAAAACTTTCATCAAGGAGAACGGCTGTTAGTCTCTTGCCGACACTCATTTCTACACACTGACTCGCAGTAAATTGCGCGGTCCATCGTCTAGTTTGGACACTATATGCACGGTGCTGCTCGGCTTGAAGCATCAGCCAGCATATGTGTGAACGCTTTTAGTCTGGCCGTAGCCTAATAGGTAGTGGACGAGTTCGGGTAGTTTATTAGGTACTCGTGATTACACGATAAAAGTGGCCCAGTGGTTATTCGAAAGATACCTAGAGCATACCCGATCAGTAGCACGCCTTAATTTTGAATAGAACCTCTAACGGTTCCCGAGCTCGATTGGCGATGTTGCCAGAAGTTGCGGGGAAAAGTTTTTAGCTTACCAACATCCATGCGTCGCATGCAACATTTCTTCTCACTTCAAGTCACCTGTGACTATCCTGACTATCCTGAGTGCTTTGTTTTTTAGTGTTTGGAGTTTCTGTATGTTTGTGTTGGATAGTGCGGGCGCCCAGGCGGGGCTGGCATAAGCCAGCACTGTTCTGATGAACTGTTTGTATGTTGGTGCTAGTGTNACACTAACTAAATCCTACAAACACCACAGCTAGATGAGATTCCATATTATGGTCACGAAATAAATATTCGTTTACGCATTGCTTAGTCAAATAAATTAAACCCTTTAGTTAACAAAATAATAGTTAACACAGTTAAATGAGATTCCATATTACAGTCATAAAATAAATGTTTGTTTACGCATTACTTAGTCATAGATAAATTAAACCCTTGAATTAACAAAATAATATCACAGTTAAATGAGATTCCTTGTTACAGTCACAAAATAAATGTTACCAACAATTGACTAGACACTAACCTAGCACAGGATTAATAGAACGCACAGTTAAAAAAAATATATATACCATGAAATAAGCATCCCGTCGTATGTGTGTGCGGGATTGGGAGAATTTATTAGTAATTGGTGTGAAGAAGCTCCAGGCTGGACATTCAGTAATCAGTAATGCATACAAACTTGCGTGAGGCGCAGTGTAGTGCATTAACACGTTAAGTGCGGGGGCCAAAATTGCCGACAGCCCGCAGGTGCGGCTATGTTTGGGTTGCTATATCGTCAGTGCCTCTCCAGACATCGAAGCGGGAGGTTGTGTGTGTATGTTTGTCAATGTGCTCTACGTGTTAGCGCAATAAAATTCACGACCCACATGTGGGTCGTTTCGCAGCAGAGGGATGTCGGCTACGACCCACCGGTGGGTCGTGCCGCACTTAACGTGTTAAGCATCAACTTGGAATGAAATATAGTTATTTATGTCAATGAATTGTCTTACAAAATATGTCTATCAAACATACTTTCAGTCATGAACATACTATTCTTACAGTCTACTGAGCCAGTGAGGCACTACTTTTTTCAATATTTGTATGCCTGCCCAGAGTTGTGCAACAACTAGCTGGTGCTTACAGCATCCAGTCCTGAGGCCGTGGGCAAATCCTCAAGGCTCTTGCAGACGGAGACTGTCAGACAGTCTATGGCATAAAAATTATTCTGTGGCATCTAAATAACTCATTGTGATTTGGGGCCACATTGGACAAGTCTGCATAGCTCCCACAAATTGCCAAAAGAATAAAATTGGCCTGAGTTACAAATTTTTTTCACACAATTTCACATTTCAAACTATTCTATTATATTTTAATTGTTGAATGTTGGTATTGTTGTGTTTCAACTGAGTTTAATGAGTTGCAAAAATTCATTGGAAAGTAAAAATGAGAATGATGGACCTGGTGGATCTTCAACCTCAAATTTTTCCAGTAAGTCCTGACAGGCTGTCAGCTGACTTCTGATTTTGGATTTTTATTCATGCAAAATTTCAAATTTTTTTTCAGACTTCCTACTGTAAGAGAAATTGTTGATTCATCAATTCCTGTGCAATCACTTATATTTATTCAGAATTTGATTTGGTGACTGGAATGTCTTTTGTTTGATTAAAAATTATCACAATTAATATGTTTGCTGCCCCTAAATCCTAAACAGATAACTTTGTGTTGAATATCATGCAGCATTGCAGTCTGCAATACCCCTGAACTTGAATTGGAATTCATGTTAATATATATGTTGGAAGCTGCATTCCGGATAAAAGAATGTCCATGTGATTCTGATTATGACTAAATGCAGTAGTAACACATGAATGAAAACCAAGGTTTTTAATTTATTAGCTGTATTTATTACATAGTAAACACATAAAATAAAATTTTAGAAGTAAATTTGTTGTAATTAAAAATTATGCCATTAAAATGATTTTCACATTTTAGCTGCTTGAAAATGTTGACATACTATACATAATATTAATATTAAATGGATTTTTTCAGGTGCTTTTGGCGCCCTCAAAGACACCACAGTGTATGCCAGTGCTCAAGATGTGCCTTCAGGCTGCCCCAAAGACCTGCAACTGCCAACACGGCTTCCTTCTAAGAACAGCATCATAGTGAGCTCACGACAGGTGTGCTGCTTAGTTCTTGTAGGAGTAGTGGAGGGATTCTTGGAAGCATGTCCTGCACTTACTGAATCCATTAAGGAATTTATTGAATATCGTGCCAATGACACAAATTGGTTTTATTTGAAAATCAGTACGAACTATTTTTCTAACAAAATGAAATAATAGTTTTATTTTGATGTTCCCACTTTGAACAAGGTTATGACCATCTTAACATGTGTCCATGTTAACAACAAGGACTTCATCATAATTCATTATAACAGGATTGATAATGATCTCAACATTATTTTTGCTCTCAATTTGTCAGTTGTCAATATTTGATGTTCAAATACAATGAATTGTGTTAGTCCAGAAGCAAACTTAATATGAATCCTGAACATTGTGCTGCTTTATTTCCATTTGTCATTCATGAACTTAAACTTCAGTGAACAAGTGAATAAAGTTGTTCAATAAACTACAGAGAGGCAACCCATTGCTGAAGCACATCCGCAATGTCCCCTACGAGTATGGCGAGATTGTGGCCGACTACCTCATGGGGGCCACAACCTGCGCTGTGTTCCTGAGCATGCGCTACCACCGCCTCAACCCACAGTACATCCATGAGCGTCTCAAGCTTCTTGGCCAGCAGTACCAACTGAGAGTACTTCTACTACAGGTAAATAGCGAGGCATCATTCATTCAGCCACTTAACATGCGACCTACAACTGAGAGTACTTCTGCTACAGGTAACAAGCGAGGTATCCTTCCTACTTCCTAGTGCCACTTAACATGACACCAACAACTGAGAGGGCTCCTGCTACAGGTAATAAGCGAGGCATCCTTCCTTGAGCCACTTAACATGCCACCAACAACTGAGAGTACTTCTGCTACAGGTAACAAGCGAGGTATCCTTCATAGTGCCACTTAACATGACACCAACAACTGAGAGTACTTCTGCTACAGGTAACAAGCGAGGTATCCTTCCTAGTGCCACTTAACATGACACCAACAACTGAGAGGGCTCCTGCTACAGGTAATAAGCGAGGCATCCTTCCTTGAGCCACTTAACATGCCACCAACAACTGAGGGCTCCTGCTACAGGTAACAAGCGAGGTACCGTATCCTTCTTTCAGCCACCCAAAACGCCACCACCAAATAAATGTTATTTTTCTTCTGGCAGTTATTTTTTGCCGACTCCAAGAAAGCTCTGTATTTATGTTCAATGAATATAAATTTTCATATTACGTTCATCATGATTCTAAATTTTTAGGAGATATTTTTATCCGGAGCTACTTTATCAACGTCTTAATTAGGTGCCATATTTTCAGCTTAGCCTTCGTGTTCTCTTCATTTCCGGTATTCGTTTTGTGCCCTCTGGTCATAGGGTCGGAATTGTTGTTCATTTTGACCCGATGACAACAGCAGGGCTAACTTGATCATTCCTAAGTTGTGATGTAATGTGTTGTTTGGGTTGCCTTATAATGGGAAGATAGACGTGAGCGACCCGCACAAGGAGCTGCAGCAGCTGAGCCGCGTCAGTGTCATGGCCGACCTGACGCTCATGCTGGCCTGGAGCGCTGAGGAGGCCGCCCGGGTGCTCGAGGTCTATAAAATGTTCGAGCACAAGCCCCCTGACCTCATCATGGAGCGCCAGCACACTTCCACCACGCTCAGGGTCAGGGCTAATGCACTCAGCAGCGTTCGCGCATTACTTCGTACTTCCTAAGTAACTTTTTCGTACCGAAAAGAAATTCAATTCTATTAAGTTTCGAGATAAGTAATTTTGAATACGAGCTACGACTAATTCGTTATCGAGATCGTTTATTTCATGAATTTTATTGCTCGAAAATATAGCTGTCCATTGAGACGAATATTTTTTATGAGCATTACAGTTTTAGCGTGTGTATTCTATGCGTTACTGAGGAAGAAGTCTGTGCTTTATTCACGGCGACCTCACTTAATTATTTCATCTTCTCGAGAATGTTTTTATCAAGCAAAAGATGATATATTTTGTTAAGATTGCACCACACTTTACTGCTAAATGAGCCTAAACTTATATTATACGACAGCTGATCGAGGCCCTGACGAGCGTGCACCGCATCAGTCGGCCCGACGCCATGACACTTCTCTCCAATTTCGGCTCCCTCGAAGGTGATATTACTTTTTCTGGATCTGTTTAAAAAAATTGATGATCTTTATGAAAGATCAACCTGTTTAACCATAATTAGTCAATTGTTGGTTTTAAGAAATGTTATTACGTAATGCGCCCATGTATGTATCTAATTTATCTAAATTCTGCTAATTGCTTTCGTGCTAATAATTCAATTTCTTCTAGACACACTAATATCGTTCATCTGCAATGACGTCGTTAAGCCAGCTCGCTTCATCCGAGCACTACCACGTGCAACTATCATTCATTATTCTTAGTTATCACATTTTCATGAAAAGTTTTGGCGCCATTCCTCTGAAGTACATTTATACTTTGCTTGCAATATATATACTATCCACCCGCAGGCATTGTGAAGGCGTCAATACAAGAGTTATCGACGTGCCCGGGTATTGGGCCACAAAAGGCGGAGAAGTTGTACTCGACGCTGCACATGCCTTATGCCAAGCAAGGTGGCTCCACCGCGACCAGGCTAGCCACCTCCGCCATAAGCCACGCCTTTTCTGGCAAAGAAAAACAGTTGTCCGTGAATACGGGGAAGAAAACGTCGGATGGTTGCGCTGGCCCGTCGTCCGTCACCTCGTAAAACGCGACAGAATTAGAAAGTTTGGAGGTGTTTATCAATTCACTGCATTGATTTTTCTAAGAGATTAGATTAAGGTTAGGTGCTTCTCAGGGTAATCGTAGTATGCATTCAATCAGACACGTGAACGTGATAAAGTGTATACGTCGGCATATTTTCATTCCCCCGTCCGCCATTGGCGTCACTTGCCAGTTCTTCAATGGACGACTCGCATCTAACAAGTCTGATGTTCAGCAATGAAAGTAATGTCTATGACCCCAGTATGTCATGGCCCCAGCTTCCATTTTTATAGATTCATTTGAATTTTTGATCAATGTTGAGCTGTGATATCAAAAGGTCCATATGAAATAAGTAAATGTTTGCAGATATTTTATTCACCTTACGTATGCCGCTGAATTCGGCATGTAATTTGAATACAAGTGATAGAAGTTAATAATGTCGGGCAATTTATCTATACACCTGGTTTCATGTTACACCCGCGAGGGTCTTCGTAGATGCAGCAAAATTTCTCTCTGCTTGAATAAGAACTCTTTTAATTGCTTCTCTGTCATTTATCTATGGATATATTCTTGAACGTGAAACGATAGTTCAACCTAACGCATTTTTTCCCATAACCTGCAAGTTCAAAAGTAAATACATCAGCTTAATCACTAGGCGTTCACAGAACTTATAGAGAATAACATAAATTAGGTCATTGTAACCTATAATTATTAACGCCTCAGAACAAAATTCCCGCCTCGTACTCGGCTGATTTGGTAGAAAAAGTTCAGTTTTGTTGTCCTGCGGCTAGCCCGTGGTGGCAACAAATTGAACTGTTCATGTCTTGCACGAGATCGCTGTCAGCCTCACAACTATGTACACATTAACGAGCGGCTACTATCGGTAGAGGTAGTCGGCCTGGATGTTGGCTGCGATCTCAGGTTCCCATTTGTCGCCGATGCTCAGGAGCTTCTCTTTGTTGTAGAGCAGCTCTTCGTGCGTCTCGGTCGTGAACTCAAAATTGGGTCCCTGAAGATGCAAGATATTATTGTCTGAGTGTTAAGTCGTTGTAGTACGGAGGGTTTGTAAATATAAATAACATTCGTTTAATAACATACTCGTGAAAACAAATCTAACATTACTAGTCGAGTAATTCCAACAGACGTTGTAACGTTATATTTTATGTTTCATGATTTTACTTTCAAACTTTTCCCAATGTTTAACTCCTCATTTCCAATTCAAACACTTGCTCATTGAATTGACCAGGTGTGAACTTGTTCCTTGATATTCACCCACTAAATAATGCTTTATTCATGCCTAATAAGGAGGGAGTCTATAGGAATGACATTAATATAATAGTATATGTAAGGAGTTCATGAAGAGCAGTACCTCAACAATGGCGTCGACAGGACAGGCCTCTTGGCAGAAGCCACAATAAATACACTTGGTCATGTCGATGTCGTAGCGCGTGGTCCTGCGAGCGCCATCCTCCCGCTCCTCCGCCTCAATGGTTATTGCCTGCAGAAGTTACCAAATGGCAATTTAGCTTTACCTTTTTATTACAAACCGCGCCTCCTACTTATGTAGTGAGAGCTAAAAAATGACTGCATAAAGATGTACACGTGAACATGACGTGGATTATAGATAGGTGACTATACATTATTCTGAAAACAATTCTATGAAATTTTGAGGGTGACCAAGACGTTGAGCAATTGAAGACAAGATAAGAGACTTGACCACCGGGCTGTGAGGGACAAGATGCCGTGGGAAACTAGAGTGAAGAGCCAAGGCAAGGAAACACTGTAGGTAGGAAATGAGCCTGTCTTGTACTGGAGGAAGATAAGACCGAGCAGAGCCTGATAGTATTTGTACTGGAGGAAGATAAGGCCAAGCACAGCCTGGTAGTATTTGTACTGGAGGAAGACAAGGCCGAGCACAGACTGGTAGTATTTGTACTGGAGGAAGACAAGGCCTCCGAGCACAGCCTGATAGTATTTGTACTGGAGGAAGACAAGGCCGAGCACAGCCTGGTAGTATTTGTACTGGAGGAAGACAAGGCCGAGCACAGCATGGTAGTATTTGTACTGGAGGAAGATAAGGCCGAGCACAGCCTGGTAGTATTTGTAAGGTCAAGGACAAAATATTTTTAGAAGTTGTAGTATAGGAGGAGGTGCTGTCACAACTGCCGCATTATAGGAAAGTTTGAACTGAAAGGTGGCAACGAAGAGTGTGCAGTCAGCGGAATACAATGCCACATTAAGCATTCAGCAACCAACTCAGCATCACAACCAAGTCCGTTTGATTAACAGAAAACGTACAAGTTTGGTTGAGTTAAAAACATTAACAAATTTAGACAGAGTAGAGAAAAGTAATCAAGTATAGTTTGGTGATGGTGAAAACCTAATTTGGATGAATAAGAAAGATCATCAAAGATGCTCTTTAAAGTAAAGATCAATTAAGTTTAAGTGTGATGGAGTGAACAGAAGCAACCAAGTTTGGTGATGATACAGAGTTCTTAACAGTTCCTCATTATATAAATTAACAAATGCATATAATGACAGGATAAATATTAACCGAAGGTAGTAGACTAATTCCACTCACAGTTGGTGAAGAAACTCAATAAAAGTTAGAAAAGTAACTAAAGATGAATGTATAATGAAATCAAGAAAAAACTTCAACAATTTTGGTATGGTTTAGTATGCATAGGTTTGTTCAATTCCTCCATCTCAAAGGTACATCACAAGATATAAATCATTCTGAGGCATAAAATACCATACCTGAGCAGGGCAGATGGCCTCGCATAGCTTGCAGGCAATGCAGCGCTCCTCTCCTGTTGGATAGCGACGGAGTGCGTGCTCCCCTCTGAACCTGATTGTGAAACATACATCTAACTGATTCAATAATTGATGAATAATAAACTATCATGAGGCAAATGAAATTTATTTTTCAATATTATGATGGTAATATAGGTATAACAATAATTCTAGGCTGTCTATTAATCTATAAAAAATAAAGAGTATGCATGTAGCCATTCAGACATTGCTATAAATTTTGCACAAAAGAAACAATTGCATTATAGCTTGATTAAATTTACCTAGGGCTTAGAGGACCCTTCTCAAAAGGATAATTGATGGTGCAAGGCTCTTTAAACATTGTGCCAAGAGTGACGGCAAAGCCACGAGCCAACTCAGTCCAGAAGATGGTTGTGGCAGCTCTCTCTGTGATGGCGCCATAGCTCATGTCAGGCTCTGGCATGGACACATCCTTGTAGTTGCTGCGACGGCTGCTCACGAGCAGAGGCCTGCTGCCCCTCAGCAAATCTTGGGGCACCACTGCACAAAATTACAGTGAAAAGGTTAGTTGGCCCTTTGTCCTGTGTCTCGTTTTTTCTATTGTCTTGAACAGTTTAATCTTGACATTGGCAAACAATTTGATACAATTTAATTCACATTCATCATGCAAGTTTAGAGTCTTCCATAATCTATAAGAAAATCAAGTTCTTTCTACGATATTAATTTGATTTCAAAATTGAATGAGGAAAAATTCATTATTATACACAATTCAAACATTATTATGTTTATTATACATTATAATAAGCAATTCAAAATTGTATGCAAAACAATGCTGTCCTTTATATTAATGGCTTCACACCCACTCCAAGTGAATGTAGAGACATTACATAGCACTGCGTGACCTCTGCTTGTTTCCTGTGCTTTTGTGAGACTAGCCAATCAGACGCCAGTGATGTTGTGCATACCACATCACACTGATGGTACTATGTAGGTATACCACCCTATACCCATGGTATGTATAACACAGTTACCTTCTTTTATGGTATAGTATGTATACACCACTGTTGGTATGTATATAATGGTATGATGGTATTCTGATTCACTGATGGTATTCTAAACCTTCAATTGTTCTGAAATTTTGGCAGATGCTTGCCTAAAAAAAACACATATATTTTTGTCCCAGCCGTTGGGGTCCTTTCAGCATTAATTTCTTTCTATGCTATTGGTTGATATAAAAAATATATACTTATACAGATAAATCTGCATTATGTCATGACTTTCTTGTTTAAAGTATACCGTATTTACTCATAAGAATTTGTTAGAATATTAAACACAATTTATAAATATTTGTTACTTGGTAATTAGAATGATGAAATACTGATTTATAGTGTAATAATCCAGAGATTACAATCAAGATAAATGATTATTATCTGAATTACAATTTATGAATAATTATAATAACAGTAGTTTGTAAATAATTTTTGTTAAGATGTTTTACATTAAGAAGTTTCAAATAATTATTTGATTGGATAGGACGTATGTAGAAAATAATTGAAAATATGAAAGACTGCAAGCACAAATGGTAACCATAAAGTTTCTGGTATGTTGGATGTTCAGGATGACATGCAGCTTGTTGCAATGCAAATGAGTGCTGCAGTACTTGGAAAGCATGGGATATACTATCAAAGTTGATAGTAGTATTTTCTTATTAGAAATTACCTAGCAACGCATCTTGAATACTTACTGCTGGCAATGAATTCCAAAAACTGCTAGCAACATTTCAGGTTTAAAATCCGTATCTTGGCAACTCTGCACTCATGCACTGTGGCATATTTTTTAAACAAAAGCCTAGGTTAAATGCTGCCTACAGTTCATGTCACCTTGAAATTGTAAATAGATAGGTTTGTCTACCGACATTTACATCATTCTTACTCCTTTTCATGAAAATTTATGTTTCAAGATATTCAACATTTATTTAGTTTGCTAATTCTTTGTAAATTGGTACTTGTGTTTTAGGTTTTGAACTGACAATGGAGCTGGACCCCAAAATACTTTCCTTCATAAGAAATGGTGATTTTTTTATTTTTTAGCTGTGTTTTTTTTTTTTTTTTTTTTTTGCTTTTAAATTTTTGCTAAACTTGTGATTTAAGCAAGCAAGTGATCTCAAGTTGAGCGTCTATGTAGTGAAAAAACTTATTTACAGACGGTTCACTTTGAAACTTGGCACACCCATGTAAAACAGAATTCTAAGACTTTTTTGTTTGTGTCATTTTTTTTTTTTTTGAAAAAAAAAATTAAAGAAAATGTGAAATTCTTAGAGAACAGCAAAAAAAAATTAAATAAAACGAGAAATTCTTAGAGAACAGCAAAAAAGGGTGAACAGCAAAGAGTGAACTATAGAAATCTATCTCCTCCTAGGATTTTAAAGCTACTACATCAAGACACATACCATCATTTGATTTGTAAGGACCATATCAATCAATTCATTGTAGCTTTTTTTTAATTTTGATTTTTTATGGATGGGGGAGCATTTTTTGAAAACATTTTGAAAATTTTGCAGTTTTCCCCTTTCCTCCCACCCCTTTTTTTCAAAATATTTTCAAAACTATAATGAAATTGAAAAGAAAAGTACAACCAATCTCTAGATATTTTAATTGCGAATCAAATGGTATATGTCTCATTGCTGCAGCTTCAAAACTCTAGGAGGAGATAGGTTTGCCGTGACAATAAGTGTGAATGTTCAGGCGAGTGCAACAAAGTCCTGCGTGCATTGCAATAGGCACTCAGGAATTTAAAAGTAAAGAAAATAGCCAAAAAGTTCACCATTTCTTATAAGCGAAAACGTTTCGGAGTCCAGCTCCATCGTCAGTTCAAAACCTAGAACACAGGTTTTGAATGTAAATCTTTATGTACGGTATTGCTAGTGAACAATTTTAAAATTAGCTCGTTTTTCAAGTACAAACATCCTCTCCCTGTTCTTATGTTATCATCCCTAGTTTATCAATATAGTTTTGTGCAGTGCGCATCTGCGTATGTTGGTATGACATCGCGCAATTTTTATACTAGGCTTGCAGAGCATAGGGGCAGGAGTTATAGAACAGGGAACATACTTCCGCATCCCCCTCATTCAGCCGTATGTATTCATGCCGAGCAGTGCAACGTCCCGGTGTCCAATAGTGATTTTAGAGTTTTAGCCTCCACAACCGGTGTTTCTGACCTACGAATTTTAGAATCTTTATATATTTTCAAACAGAAACCCAGCTTAAATGCAGCATTCAGTTCCTATCCTCTAGAAATTGTAAATAGATAGTACCCTCTCCACATGTCATCTCATTTTTATTTCTGTTATCTTCGATTTTAGTTCTGAATTTCTGATGTCCTCAAGTTAAGGTGAATTGTTTGAATGTGAATTTTAGGCTACTAATTGTTTGTACCTGTGTTCTAGCTTTTGAACTGACGATGGAGCTGGACTCTGAAACGTTTTCGCTTATAA
Organism: Hyalella azteca; assembly: GCF_000764305.2. NCBI lineage: Eukaryota > Metazoa > Arthropoda > Malacostraca > Amphipoda > Hyalellidae > Hyalella > Hyalella azteca. The sequence goes on along the minus strand of NW_025939878.1, from coordinate 45,829 downwards.
GAAATGGTGAACTTTTTAGCTATTTTCTTTACTTTTAAATTCCTGGTAAATTTGCGACTTAAGCAGCCAAGTGAGTTTAATACTTATATCCAATCTAAATAGGCACTCAATGCAGCAAGGATACAAAACTAAACGTTACTGTAGCTTGATTCCCATCAAGGATGGTGGGAGCGACTGCATGCACATTGCACACCACCCCATATGACACCAGGCGGGTAACTGGACTGCAGCTCAAGCAAACACTATTTAAGTGCTTGGCAGCTAATTTCCCTCTATCTTATTTGTTAAAGAACTCCCCCACCTCTATCCCTTTTGGGATGTATTGTGAACGCTTAAATCAGCATACAGAGATGGTGTTGGTACCGTTGGATAGCTCAGAATGTCAGCTTTAAGATGAGACTAAAAACCGGAGAAGCCAATACTGTCAATTTTCCACCTAGACGCTCCCTTTAATACGTAATAATCACCACATAACAATTCATAGTGGAAAAGCAGTTTTTTATACTCTCCCTCAAGTTCATTTTTTAGTCTTATAAGTAGGCCCTGATACCAGCTTTTTTCATACATAAGAAATTTGCTTAAAACTTTAGTAAATTAAGAATGAACTGATTCTAAAAAAACCTCTGGTTTTCCACAGCATATAATAATATGACTATACCCATTACATCTTATTACAACCCCTGGCATTTTAGGCTGGCAAAAATTATGGAATCACCGGCCTCGGAGGATGTACATTCAGTTGTTTAATTTTGTAGAAAAAATGCAGATCAGACATGACACAAAACTGAAGTCATTTCGAATGGCAACTTTCTGGGTTTACGGAACACTATAAGAAATAAAGAAAAAAAATTGTGGCAGTTAGTAATGGTTATTTTTTTAGACCAAGCAGAGGGAAAAAATATGAAATCACTCAATTCTGGGGAGAAAATTATGGAATCACTTTGTAAATTTTCATCCCCAAAACTTACACCTGTATCAAATTAGATCTGCTTGTTAGTCTGCATCTACAAAGGAGTGATCACACCTTGGAGAGCTGCTGCACCAAGTGGACTGACATGAATCATGGCTCCAAAATGAAAGATGTCAATTGAAACAAAGGAGAGGATTATCAAACTCTTAAAAGAGGGTAAATCATCATGCAATGTTGCAAAAGATGTTGGTTGTTCACTGTCAGCTGTGTCTAAAATCTGGATCAAATACAAACAACATGGGAAGGTTGTTAAAGGCAAACATAATGGTAGACCAAGGAAGACATCAAGGCGTCACGACAGAAAACTTAAAGCAATATGTCTCAAAAACCAAAAATGCCCAAAAAAACAAATGAGGAACGAATGAGAGGAAACTTTAGTTAATGTCTGTGACCAAACTGTAAGAAACCACCTAAAGGAAATGGGATTTACATACAGAAAGGCTAAATGATAGCAATCAAGGGTTACAATGGGCTAAGGAAAAGCAATTGTAGAGTGGATGAAAGTCATATTCAGTGATGAATCTCAAATCTGCATTGGGCAAGGTGATGATGCTGGAACTTTTGTTTGGTGCTGTTCCAATGAGATTTATAGAGATTGACAAATTTTCAACTAACTAATACTTTATATAAGTCTAATTTTAATTGTTGAGTGAAAGGAGCAAGCATAAAACTTCAAAGTGGTTAGGTACTTTATAGAAACTGAGCAAGGCAGTGTACGTATTTTAAGCCTTTAAGAAGTTCAGTTTTTGCCTCAAATAACGATGTTGGGTAGAAAAAGTGGTCTTGGTGGATCAAAATAATATATGAACCTTCGAAATTAGAATTCCATCCTGCTGGTATCCATGATACGTTATTGGTCTACTTATAAGACTCAAAAATGAACTTGAGGGAGAGTCTAAAAAACTCTCTGCTCTGTCACTATGCTGGGGAGATGGCTGTCATTACATCTTCAATAAATGCACAAGTTTATGTTGATATATTGGTCACTTTCCTTATCCCATCAATTGAAAAGATGTTTGGAGATGATTAAATCATTTTTCAAGATGATAATGCATCTTGCCATAGAGCAAAAACTGTGAAAACATTCCTTGAAAAAAGACACATAAAGTCAATGTCATGACCTGCAAATAGTCCAGATCTTAATCCAATTAAAAATCTTTGGTGGAAGTTGAAGAAAATGGCCCATGACATTTGACAAGGCTCCAACCCGTCCAACGGAGAACGGACCAACCTGCAAAGCTGATCTGGCAACAGGCCAACAGCAATCAGAGAAAGTTGGAGGCAGCTTGATGAAGAGTACTGTTTGTCACTCATCAAGTCCATGCCTCAGAGACTGCAAGCTGTTATAAAAGCCAGAGGTGGTGCAACAAAATACTAGTGATGTGTTGGAGCGTTCTTTTGTTTTTAAAGATTCCATAATTTTTTCCTCAGAATTCAGTGATTTCATATTTTTTTCCTTCTGCTTGATCTAAAAAAGTTAACAGTTACTGACTGCCACAATTTTTTTTATTGATTTCTTATAGTGTTTCTTAAAGCCAGAAAGTTGCCATTTGTCATTTGAATTGACTTTAGAATAATTAGTAGTTTTGTGTCATGTCTGTGATCTGCTTTTTTTCTACTAAATTAAATAACTGAATGAACATCCTCCGAGGCCGGTGATTCCATAATTTTCGCCAGGGGTTGTAGAAAGATGTCATTATTCTCAGAAATGCAGGGATACAAAATTTTTCACAAGTGTCAGATCAAATTCATATTCACTTACGCCGTGAAATGGTAAATACTCGCAACGCTGCCATTTCCGATCAGCTGGAACTGCAGTAGCTCGGCACCGTGGATCCGTGTTATGTATTTCCTGTACCTTCAGACCAAGACCACGAATCTAGTAAAATGTTACCTACAAATTATTCGGCCATTGCTATTTTTGACAATAGTTGAGCCATGATTATCAACAGCAAAACGAAAACAATGTATTTGCATACGTGAGGCACTCTAATATTATTAACTATGTCACACTTTTTTGTCGGGTCTTGACTGAAAATAAAATCATCTTGGCAGAGATTTTCATCTCTGCAAAGATGTTGATTTTCAGAGAACACGTTCAAAAGTCATTGATTATATCTCACCATAAACAAAGAAATAAAATATAATCCCTAATTTTCTGATCGCAGCCTACTTTTATATATCTGAAGTTTCGTTAAATCGACTTTGTCATTTCGATAAGGGTTCAGAGTGATGTGCATAGAATAATAATTACCAACTACTAAAATACACGCTTCACTGTAGGCACATGCCATTTATCGTAGTTTGACATAGAAGTTATTTTGCGATTACAAACATAGAGAGACTATTTATGTAAAAATCTGCAATAATTCCTGCCGCAGCGTATCGATAATAACTACTTATAATCTATAATTCAAGCAAATCCGTTCAGTATTGTAGGAGTTATGAGTCCTTCGGTTGAGCTGAGTCCGCAGGCGAGTTCGCTGGCGGGTCCGCAAAAGTGTCGATTCAGTATTACCGGGAAACAAAGCTGAATTACCCGGAAGGCATGTCTATTGCTGTGAGAAGAAGCTGTCGGACTTGAGATCACAGAGGGTGATGTGTGGACCGGTCGGATGAAAACAAGTGAGCGATAAAGCGTGGGTGACAGCCCGGTCCTGATCCTGTACCACACCTGCTTAAAACCAGCGCTGATTGCAACCATTAATTCCAAACATCTCGGGAACGCTTTATTCCCTCAATTCGTAACCAATAAGGCAATAACTATGTAATTATATACATGGATTTACATGCTTATGGGCGCATAGACGGTATTTTTTTACAATTGTACTCCTCTTCCTTTGCAAATAAAACGAGGAAATGAAAGAATATTTATCTATAATAAATCTGAAATTTTCTGGTGACAATACGGAAAACATTCGCCTTATTTCCCAGGATTTACAATTTATCCGCAATTTGCTCACAATGTAAGCGATCCAACTTCTTACCAAGAGCCCTGAAGGCATTCCAAAATGTGACGTGCTGTGCGTATTAACGTGACGCACAGCAGGAGCTTTGCGTGCTGTGCGTGGGGGCGCAGCCGTAGGCCACAAATATTACTCTTAAATAAGCCCTGGAGCCAACGCCTAGCTTCACCATGCATTACCTTTACTCAGCCTCAGAACTAAAAGCCGCAGACTACGCTTGAACTCCGTAATCCACACAATAGACACACTGCCGAAAGATAATTGCGCCGTAGGTCTTCAGCCGATGCTTAAGCATGCTCGCTCTTAAAGCAGGCAGTCCTCCATCCGACTGTACCTACTTCGGCCTAACCTATTCACGCTGTCCCGGCTCTCAACCTTCTTGCAGCCAATGACTGGCTCTACCAGCACACTTGGACCGCCTTTCTAACTTCTTGCAGCCAATGAGATTAGGTTCTAACTTCTTGCAGCCATAACCAAGCTCAATCCATAAGTCCTGAAGAATTATAACGGTGGTTATGTAAGGCGCCAAAAAAACTCGTCTGTTAAAAAATTCTCGTTGCGCAGAAAGGTCTGTTAATACATTGTTGAATAATCGTGCATCGTAGCGGAGAGAATATCGAGCTGGATAAAAATGTTTCCACACGTTTTACACAGGATTAAGTTCATATAACGTAAAATTTATTCTTCAAATTGGCGTGTAAATTTATTATAGGTATTATTTCAATATTAATGAGGTATCGACGGCTACTGCTTATTATTATTGTCTTTGCGTGAAAAGGAACAGTATTTAACACTTCATCACCACTTATTCCGTGCCTCCGAAGATAGTCATAAGTACCTGAGGTACTACAAAATCCACCTATGAATGTCGGTGCATAGCTGGTCCCGTGCTGGTCCACACTCGTATAGTTTGCCGGGGCCAAAAGGAACAGTATTTAACACTTCATCACCACTTACTCCGTGCCTCCGAATATAGTCATAAGTACCTGAGGTACTACAAAATCCACCTATGAATGTCGGTGCATAGCTGGTCCCGTGCTGGTCCACACTCGCATAGTTTGCCGGGGCCAACGGTGCTCAGGTTTGTTTTAGGTGGAGAAAGGTTGCAGCTCGTATAGGTTAGGTCTGAAGAGGTTAGGCCAGAGGAGGTTTGGCCATGTTTACCATTGGCAAGCTTATTTTGTGGATGTGGAAATCCGGCGCTATGGCTTTGAGCACTTGACTTCATAGGCGTTATGCACTCTAACGTTCTTACCTATGGAAAGGAATATGAACTAATTGTGAAGTTTGGCAAAGCTGGCCTCCGGCATGCGCCCCCTGTGCGTACTAACGTGACGCACCGCACACCAGGAGCTTTACGTGCTGTGCGTAAGCCTCGATAACGGAGGGAATTATCCCTGAAGGTTTCAAAGTGGGACTGATAACGCCAATCCACAAAGGAGGTCCTAGGGACAAACCCCAAAATTACAGACCTGTGACCTTTACCTCACATGTGATCAAGGTTTTTGAGAAGGTAGTAGTCAGGAGGCTTATCCGGTATATAGATGAGGCTTACCTGTACAATAACGGACAAAATGGTTTTCGGCGTAATCGTTCCTGTTTGTCGCAGTTACTGGAGCACCATCACCGTCCTGTGGCCCAGCTGGAGGAGAAAGCTGGCGTGGACGTGGTAGACCTAGACTTTGCTAAAGCTTTTTGACAAAGTTGACCATGTGGTGCTTTTTAGAAAGCTGAGGCTGTTGGGGGAGGAAGCCTGCTGAGGTGGATCCACAACTTCCTTACAGATAGAGTACAAGCTGTCGCAATAGGAAACTTGAAATCGAGAGACGCGAAGGCGAAAAGTAGAGTTCCGCAGAGCTCAGTGGTTGGACCGATACTCTTCCTCATCCACATTGCCGATGTAGACTCGGAACGCACCCACGCATCTACATCGTCATTTGCGGACGATACAAGAGTGCTGACGAGGATCATAGATGACCTACATAGACTGCGAGAGGTTACAGGATGATCTGTCGTCAATCTACGATAGGGCCTTAGTGAACAATATGCAGTTCATTGGCACCAAGTTCGAAGTAATGAGATACAGAGTCCGTACATAGATCGGGATGCCACATCTCTACTTGGCATCAGATGGCACAGAAAATGAGGAGAAGCAACTAGTTCGAGATCTCGGAGTGTTGATGAGTACTGAAGCCACGTTCGATGCCCATATCGAGGAAATAGTCACGCGCAGCCGGCAACGGATGGGATGGATATGGCGGACATTTCGAACGAGAGAAGCAGCACCAATGATTACACTCTTCAGAACCCTCGTGCTCCCCAATCTTGAGTATTGCTGCCAACTTTGGTCGCCACTCCAGGCGGGTGCGGTGCGGAAATTAGAGGCAGTGCAGCGGACCTTCACGTACAGGATCAGCGGCATGTGGGAGCATAACCTGAACTACTGGGAAAGGCTGAAGCACCTGGGACTGTACTCACTGAAGAGGAGAAGAGAGAGGTATAGCATACTGCATACTTGGAAGATGATAACCGGACTGGCTCCCAACTTAGTGAGTGAGGCCTCCAGAATAGTAGCACGTTACCACGATAGGAGGGTGAGACTGTGCAAGGTTCCCCCATTTAATAACCGAGCCGCGGCCAGAGTACAGACTCTTCGTGAAGGAACACTGTCCGTTGTAGGACCGAGGCTCTTTAATGCCTTGCCAAAAGCGCTGAGAGGAGGGGAGTTCACCCTTTCAACTTTCAAGAGACGACTGGACAATTGGTTGAGAAAGATCCCGGATTGTCCAGTAATGGGAAATTACCCTCAGCAAGTGACAAGCAACAGCATCTTGCTTCAGCTGGCCCAAAGGAGTGTAAATATATGGAACACGTCCAACGTTACACGATGAACTTACATCCGAGACCCGAGGGCGGGGTGACCTGCCTAGCGACGACTCGGAGACGGAGGACGACGAAGGCGGCGCATCAGCGTGACCGGGGACTAGGAAGTCCCGAACTCATCGTAAGGTCATAATGCGTACTGACATGACGCACCACACAGCAGGATCTTTACGTGCTGTGCGTACTAACGTGACGCACAGCACAGCAGGAGCTTTACGTGCTGTGCGTGCTAACGCGATCAAATGATTCCTCGCATAATTTTGGCCGTGATGAGTTGATGCGATAAAATGCTGAAGACGGAGCCTCCAAGCGGTACGCGGTGACTGTACGGAGCCTGCAGCGGTACGCATTGACTGTGCGGAGCCTCCTAGCGGTACGCGGTGACTACGGAGCCTCCTAGCGATGAGCGTTGACTGTACGGACTACGGAGCCTGCAACCGGTACGCAGCGAGTCTGTGACTGTACGGAGCCTGCAAGCGGTACGCAGTGAGTCGGTGACTGTACGGAGTCTGCAGGCGGTACGCAGCGAGTCTGTGACTGTACGGAGCCTGCAAGCGGTACGCGGTGAGTCGGTGACTGTACGGAGTCTGCAGGCGGTACGCAGCGAGTCTGTGACTGTACGGTGCCTGCAAGCGGTACGCAGTGAGTCGGTGACTGTACGGAGCCTGCAAGCGGTACACATTGAGTCGGTGACTGTACGGAGCCTGCAAGCGGTACGCAATGAGTCGGTGACTGTACGGAGCCTGCAGGCGGTACCCGTACGCATTGAGTCGGTGACTGTACGGAGCAACATTTGGAGGTTCAGTGCAGGGAGCTATGCAGACGCCGAGATGCAATACCGTGGGGTGGGTGCATAAGGTCATAAGGGTGTGTTGGGTGGCAGTTCTGCGTGCAGTACAGAGACAAATGACTGATATAATTTCCAAGACAAAGATTTGTTTAAAAATTTAAAAGCAAAGAATAGTCCACAAAAATTCATATCTTTATAGAAAACGTTTCGGAGTCCAGCTCCATCGTCAGTTCGTAGAATCTATAATATACATAGAAAGTCACAAGTTAATACAATTGAAAGCACAGAACACAATTAGAACCTAAATTTACAAGTAATAGGACATAATAACCTATCTTATTCACAATTTCAAGGGGATAGGAGCTCACAGCTGAATTTAAACTGGGCCTAAGCTTAAAAATGTACAATGATTCTAAGATACGCAAATCTGAAGTACCGGAGGTAGAAGCTAACACCCTAAAGTCACTGTCAGAAACAGGCACATCACACTGCTCGGCGTGAGTGCGCACAGCCGAATGAGGGGAGCGCGATAGCAACTGTCCGGTCCTACAACTCCTGCCCTTATGCTCAGCGATCCTGGAATAAAGATTGCGTGAAGTCATACCGACGTACGCAGATGCACATTGTGCACAACGAAATTGATAAACCAGGGACGATCGCATATGAACAGGGAGCTTATCTTTATATCTAAAGAAAGAACCGATTTTGAAACTGTTAACCAGAACAATATGGAGTT
>NW_025939878.1:32314-37244 GCF_000764305.2 Hyalella azteca | reverse complement strand
TCTCTAATTGCTAGTTTTTATGATTGTATCTGAAATTGTTAGGCGAAAATAGCCTGCATGCCGAATTTCAGATCTCTAGAGAAATCAGAAGTGGGCTAATTTTCGTTGTCAATGTTAACAACAAACAAACGCGATGCTGAGTAAAGAAAAACGTGTTAATAATAAAAACTAGAAATGAAATATATATCATAAGTCACAGATATTCTCTGTAATCAAGAATATATTATTCAGGCTAAAAAGCCGGGAAAATGGTTACAAAGTCCAATGCTTAGCTCATGGGCCTATTTACTTCAATGCCGACACTTCTATTCTATTCCAAATCAAGAGTTTCGTTAAGCTGTCCTTGTTGCATATTTCATGAATTTATTGTTTCATCAAATGAATATGTATTATCATAATCAAATACCATTTATTTATCAAAATCTCTCATGACCTCAAGCAGACTTGTGCGGTAAGCATTCACAGCGTTAGTCAATTTCGCTGAACTAGTAAGGTAAGTCATATTCTTCCTGGTACTTAGAAAACGACGGGTCTGAATGAGGGACTACTGCAGTCAGGAGTCGTGCAATGCTGCTTTGAAAGTTATTCCACGAAACTTCAGTCATTCTTTTTGCATTGAGATCAGTCGTGCTCGACCGTTGAAGCCTCCCCCTACTCCTACCTTCCCTCCCTGCATCCTGATCGCCTGAACTTCACCCGCCGGCGCGTCGGTTAGTTTTTCTTTCATTTAATCTTGGGCTTCTTGATGCTTTTGAGCTGCAGTGGCCACCACAATGAACTGTTGCAGACTCTTTCGTACTTGTGAAGGGTATTGAAAGTGTGATGAAGGCGGTACAGATGATGCTATCACCACGCCAGACCTCAATGCTCAGAGGAAGACGGAGAGGAAGGATTGCATCGAATGAAGCATTGTATACAATTTTGAGGTGGCAGTACGTTTGTAATTCAAATACTATTCAGTTCACTTTAATTGAGGTATATATTAATCATTTTTCAATTAAATGATTATGTTAAATCAATGAAAAGGCCGTCGTTTTCGTCATCTATCTGCATTTTTTCTCTTTATATGGAAAAATATAAATCTGGAGAATCGAATCTCGATGTTTTATTTAATCATTGTAAAAATTTAACCACAAATGATCAAAAGATAAATGCTCACATTGAGAATACGATTCGGATAATAATTATTATCTGATTTTGAATTCAAAATACGTTCATCTTTAATAGATTTATTGACCAGATAATTTACTGAAAACTTTCCTGTTGCGTGTTCATATGAATGGGTTGTAGAACTTTGCCACAGCAGCACAAGCGGCGCAGACACGATGCATTACACCCCAGCCGTTCTCTAAACACTTACGATGACCGTATATTCTTATGTGATCGCGTATCTTGCCTGTTCGCTATACACGATCCTGTATTACAGGATCGTACTGACAAACCTGTTCGTAATATCAATGGATATGTCAGTTGTTATGGTCATGGTTGAATTCAATCATGGTTATGGTTGTCTCGTTGTGGTGACTAGGTCAAGCTAACGCATTGTCGTGGAAACGTTCTTCTCAGAATGGTTTAGCCTTTAGGTTGGAAAAGGAACACCTCACTTGAACGATAAATGAAAATCTCGGAAATAGCATCGGTTTAATGTGCAAAGTTTTATATGAAACAATGTGTACAGCGGACAAAGTTGTACATTGATCGCACAAGAATCGACGAGTTGCCATCAACTCTGGATAATTAGTAACTAGTGAAGGGAGAAAGAAATGAGTTAGGTAGTCATGACTCGGAGCAGGCCATTGCTTCGACATGTTGTAGGCTACTCGCATTGCTTTTATGTGATGAGGCAGTTACATCAAATAGTCTGAAAATTATCTTCGTAAGATAATCTTATGAATTATATGTTTACTTCGATGGATTCCGTCTTTCTTTTTTAACGACTATCGACGAAACAAATAGTTTTCTAGCAGCCCGCGAAATTTGTTAATGGGAAGAAGTGGACACGACAGGCGACAGTAAAGAATTGAATCGAGTTGAAACTTGCAAATAAAAAAAAAAATAATCCGGCGATCAAATGAAAATCTCATAAAACTTCGAGCTCTCCATATGCATGTCATCTCAAGTTCTCAACTGCTCGCCCCGACTTTAGGGAGTCTAGCTTGCTATTTGCTAATTAGCGTCGCTGCAGTGGCTACTGGCTCCCACACCCAAACTCAAAGCAAGTGAAGAATGCCTTACTTAACTTTACCTGTCAGATTAAGGAGACATTAGGTTGCAGATAGACGAATGTTGTGAAAGAAGCCTCCCTGTCTTAAATATTCGTATCAAGGACGTCATTGACGACGATGGAAAAATCGTCTGAAAGCCCGTCGCAAGAGTAATGCATTTGAGCAATCTATACTCGTGTAGTCTCGCTAGTCGGGAGTTGCCGTAGTAAGCAGGGTTGCCAAAAGGCAAAAAAAACGGCCAAATGCGCGGAAAAAAGGCCAAAAATCCCTCTATCACAATATATACTAGTATATTTGTAGGTTCCGGTGTAAAAATTTAATTTTCTTTTTTTGTTCACTCATTTAAAATTTGATAAGGAAGCAGCGCCATCATAAATTTTAGCCAGTCAACGCACTTTAAAAAAGTAATCGAGGAATTTGTCTGGAAAAAGACAATCTGGCAACTCTGGCTAGTAAGCCTGTATTGCATTCATGTAAATTCCAGTAATCGAGTGTTATAGTTTCTATGTTCATTGTAACAGAATTGCAAAGATGAATCAACTCTGCAAATAAATTGAAACCATTAGCATCAAAGACTCTGCAGTACAATCAGTGATATGTCAAATTGGTGTACGCGATGCCTGGGAGAGACCGGCGGACTTAATGTCGCCGCCTATGCACGGCATTGCAGCTCTTCCGCGAATGTGACGAGAAATGCTCATGCTGGCGGATGTGCGAGGGCCGGCTGAAACGAGAATGGCGTCGTGAAGAGTGCGAGTGGATTGCCTCGAGAGGCGGTCATAACCGGTGTATAATTGGGACTTGCAAGATTATAATGAATGATTAAGAAATGGATGGGGAAAGACATAGAGGTGACTCATATTAATGTAAGAACTTGTGAGCGCTTTTAAGGTTGATTAGAGTGAAGAACTGTCGCTAATTCTATAGAGAATTTATTTATCAAAGAATCGATGTATAAAATTCGTCAATGATTATGTTGCCATACAAAAAGGCTGAAATGAAACAAAAATGATCCTCGGGACAATGATAAATTTCTAATCCCTATCTGGCGCGATTATATCGTATGTTCTATGTTGTTTTGGATATCTAACCGTCAATAAGACACGTATAAAGGAAGACAAACAGTAATTTAAAAACTATTCAATTTACGATCGCTTTTGCAGTATTGAACCGTTCTGATTAATTTTCTTAAAGGGGCCTTGTGGCTGACCTCATAAAGAAAAATGAGTCTCGGCTAAGGAAACCTTTTGTTATTTTATAACTGAACGTTGGGAATAAATCTATAGTTGAACGTTCATAAACGTTTTTTAGAAAGAGTAGGTGGCATCTGTGCGAGCTACCAGCTGGGGCTTATATAGAGAGGATCGGTCGTCGGGTGGCAGTCACTTTGCAATGAGTTCGCCGAGTGAGGTGATGGAGCTGCGTAGCGGCCAAGGTGGCAACGACGCAGGGGAAGATGTTCAGTTCATTCAACCTTCTCACTCCTCTGTGTATGAAACTAAATATCAAAAATCTCTGAGGCACTACCTCACTAGAGAAGCCCTTCCTAAAGAGTCTAATTACAGAAATTTAGAATCAATCGTCGATGGTTCTGAACGACAGCGTCCAACGTTGGATGAACTGCACGATTCCACGTACCACGGACATTATGTGAGTATTGATTGATCTGCGTTGCGTGTAAAGCTCGGCACCTGCTTTGACTAACGAACTATGCGCAGTATTTACCGAGCCACTCAACACAGATTGTTTACTATCTCATTTCGCTTGGACTCGTTCTCTGCAGAAAAAACGTTTGTTTACATTCATGGCGGTGATAGCGGCAAACATTTTGCCGACGATATTACCACAACGAATCCATAAGCATGCGATGCAGTAGCCATGAACGAAACTTCAGCAAACTTTTAAATTATTTTGTGTAAAATTCATCAAAACCATCTATGTTCTGCTTCTTTGATGTTTTTTGTTATTCGATTCTCGACTTTACATTTTTTTGTGATGTGGCCTTCGTCTCTGTATTGTATTCAAACCCTTTCTTCATTATTCGTGCAATGCAAAGCTTTTGAACAATTTTCAGAAACTAATGAGTTAACTAATTGGTTAATTTTTTATTCATGGAGCTATATATTCATTATAATGAATTTAACGAACGTCGAAGTATTGAATGAAGGTAACGACCGCCAAATGTATTTGGACGTTATTCATTTAGAATCTGTCTTGTTACGATGATTGTTGATGACAATGTTTTTTGGTAATTGATCGCATTCTGGTGTAAACGATCGTTTATTCTGCACTCGAAACTCATTACCATCTCTTGTGTAAGTATGCTGTGTAATGCTACAAATTTGAATAAGTCAGCAACATGTATTGTTTGTGTTAACTCTGTGTGCGTGATGAATATACAAGCGATCTATTGCATGAGCTGCCATTGTTGACGATGTCGTCATACGATGTGTTATTCATACAGCGACCAATTGCCAATTAAACACTTATTAATAATGCCCTCGACGAGCAGCAGTTATTCATTGGGATGTGGTAACGCTGGCGTTGACAAGTTATAAACTCTGGCAGGAGTTTGCTTACATAGCAATAAATAATAAATATAATAAATAAATATAATAATAAATAAATATAATAATAAATTCAATAAATTCTATGCTTACATAGCATAGACTGGGCAGGGTGGCCCAGTGGTTACAGTTCAGAGT
>NW_025939878.1:23757-30873 GCF_000764305.2 Hyalella azteca | reverse complement strand
TATATATACTTTACTCAATTAAGCTAATTTAGGTCTCTAATTGCTAGTTTTTATGATTGTATCTGAAATTGTTAGGCGAAAATAGTCTGCATGCCGAATTTCAGATCTCTAGAGCAATCAGAAGTGGGCTAATTTTCGTTGTCAATGTTAACAACAAACAAACAAACAAACGCGAAGCTAAGCTAAGAAAAACGTGTTAAAATAGATTATATAGCATCAGAGTCTGAATAGATAAAAGTTAATAGATTATAGTTCCGTAATAAGAATAGATAAAAGTTCCATAGAAAGAATAGATTATAGCTCCATAGTAAGAAGTTCTATTGAAGATTCACGACGCCTCATGTGGACTCAGGTTCCAAGTTGTCCAATAATATCAACTTGTATTGAACAGAACGCGTCCCCATATCGACCGTCTACCCACACGTGTTGCTTATCTCTTCTTACAGTACAATATACAATACACTTCTGTATTTTGTGCGATGCTTATTTGTATTGATCTCAAATGTGGTGAACTGCGGTTAACTGTCTGTTGACTGCCTGTTGACTGCCTGTTGACTGCCTGTTGATTGGCATAGTGGATTTAGGGGATGAACATCGTCCACTGGATGAATGTTGGTGGCGTGTTGATGTTGTGTGCGTGTGTGTGCGTGTATGGACACAGTCGCCTGTTGTGGATGTTATCAGGCGGGAGGAAGCCGCCGCCGCCGCCGCTGTCAGTGGACAAAGGCAGCTTCTTGATGAACACGCAACCACGGTGCAGGATAATGCGCGGTGTCGTGTGGTGTAGTGTGGTGTGGTGTGGTGGTGTCGTGTGGTGTGGTGGTGTGATGTGGTACTGTCTTGTGGTACTGTGGCGTGGTCTGCTCCGGTGATCGGATGGTGGTGTGGTGTTGTTATGTAGTGCTGTGGTGTGGTTCTGTTTGGTTTGATGTTGCGGCGCTATATAACGTAGTACTCCCTCGCAATATAGGCAATAATACGACGATGTGGACAACAACATGGCGGCGCCGTGCATAGAAGGCGACCGTGAAGATGTTTTCAACAGGCGGTGATGTCGTCGGGCACTTGAGATGGAGCGTACAAATCCAGGTTAGGTTTGAGCGATGCGGAGGTTGTGGCGAGGTTCTACTGGGGTTCTAATGGCGAGATTCTACTGTAGTTCTATACTGTAGTTCTAATAGGCCCTGTGTGACTCCAAACAGTCCTCCTCTGTTGCCATCGGTAACTAGTTCATTTGTTATGCTGATCTAGTTACCTGGGGGGATCTTCAGGCCTTTAGTGGCCACTGTAACTTGGTTGCAACCACTCTACGACACTAGCACAGGTATAGCTCGCCCTGCAGCGCCCCGCAATAACTGGACTGGCGGACGTTTGGCTTTTACGAGGCAAACTTTCTAGGCCATGAGAGGCGCGAGGCCCGCTGCTGCAAAAACAAGCCAGAATTGGGCGTTAGGAGCGGGTGGGACGGCTGCCGCTCCCTGATTTGATACCGGCCTTAGCTTAGCTGTCAACTTTACAGTCAACTGCTGGCAACTTAACCGTCAACTGCTGGCAACTTAGCCATCATAATACCGCCTACTTAGCTGTCAACTGCTGGCAACTTAGCCATCAACTACCGCCTACTTAACCATCAACAGCTGGCAACTTAGCCATCAAACTACCGCCTACTTAACCATCAACAGCTGGCAACTTAGCCATCAAACTACCGCCTACTTAACCATCAACAGCTGGCAACTTAGCCATCAAACTACCGCCTACTTAACCATCAACAGCTGGCAACTTAGCCATCAAACTACCGCCTACTTAACCATCAACAGCTGGCAACTTAGCCATCAAACTACCGCCTACTTAACCATCAACAGCTGGCAACTTAGCCATCAAACTACCGCCTACTTAACCATCAACAGCTGGCAACTTAGCCATCAAACTANAAGAAGCGCATGCAGAGGCTGCAAAGCGCCTCTGCATGCGCTTTGAGGCACTTGACTCTCGTGCTTTGCCCCTAGTGTGAACGGGCCTTAGACGTCGACCGTTAGGGGGCGAGTCGCTCTAACGCTAGTTGCATTGCGCCATCCCAGTAGGCAATGTCAGGTTCAATCAATGTTGAAACAAAAAAGCTCACGACGTTGAAATCGCATTAAATTCTGACTTTGAAATCGCATATATACTCACGATTTGTAGCCGAATGTATAGCAGCAACCACGTGCCGTGTGTAGAGCAGCAATAGCAAAGACGAAGTTGACCATGGAGAGCTCTTCAGAAAATTAAGACTACTGGCGGCCGGAGAACATTTTTTCATCCACAACTTCACAACTGATAGACTACAAGCTGTCGTTGTCAGAGGCTCAAGATCGAGCGAAACGAGTGTGAAGAGTGGTCCTGTAGTGGAGTACCATAGGGTACGGTACTCGGCCATATCCTCTTCCTCATCCACATGGCCGACATAGATTTAGAAGTAAGCCACGCCTCGACATCGTCATTCGCGGACGACACCACGATACTGACGACTATACGGACGTGACAGACTGCGAGAGGTTGCTAAGAAGACCTCTCTGCAATATATGACTGGGCCCTACAACTGCACTGCTACCTGGCACCAGACGGCACGGTAATCGAAGATAAGTAATTCGTTTGCGATCGAGCGTTGATGAGTGCCCAGGTCAAGCTTGATGATTCCATGGCAGCAATGACCGCTAAAGGCAGGCGACAGATATGATGTATCTTGCAGATGTTCAGATCAAAAGAAGCGGAACCGATGATAACACTCTTCAGATCCCTTGTGATCTCTCTCTTTAAGTACTGCTGTCACCTTTGGACCCCGTCCCTCCTCGGCGCAATGCGGCAACTGGAAGTGGTCCAGCGAACCTTCACTCCTATTATTAGCGGGATGGAGGAGCTGAACTACTAGCGGAGGCTGGAGCGCTTGTGCCTGTACTCCCTGCAGAGGAGACGGGAGAGGTATGCCATTCTGCACATATCGAAAATTATAACAGGAATGGCACCAAACTTCGGAAGCAAGACCTTCAGGTGGGTCAACTGGCACAACTGAGGGCAGAGGCGCGGTAGTCAGAAGAAATACTTGGCCTGGAACTGCTACGTCCAAAAAGGAATGTCAAGGAATCAGTTGCAGTGTATAGCAGCAATCAACTGCAGTGTTAAACAGCAATCAGTTGCTGTATGTATAGCGGCAATCAGTTGCTGTATGTATAACGGCAATCAGTTGCTGTATGTATAACGGCAATCAGTTACAGCATGTATAACGGCAATCAGTTGCTGAGTGTATAGTAGCAACCAGCTGTAGTGTATAGCAGCTTACAGCTGTATCGCACTGCCTATGTCACGCATTGCTGCAATTGAGGCAGCATCCTGCAGCTGTCTGGACACACATGTGTGATCTGGGCCACCGGGCACAAATCATATACAGCTGCTCTAATAACGAGGCCGCTCTTGTATGAGTACACGTTTGTGGGGCTGTTTGTATTGGGCTGCTCTGTGCACTCTTGTATGAGTACACGTTTGTGGGGCTGTTTGTACGGGGCTGCTCTGTACGCTCTTGTACGAGTACACGTTTGTGGGGCTGTTTGTACGGGGCTGCTCTGTACACTCTTGTATGAGTACACGTTTGTGGGGCTGTTTGTACGGGGCAGCTCTGTACACTCTTGTATGAGTACACGTTTATGGGGCTGTTTGTACGGGGCAGCTCTGTACACTCTTGTATGAGTACACGTTTATGGGGCTGTTTGTACGGGGCAGCTCTGTACACTCTTGTATGAGTACACGTTTATGGGGCTGTTTGTACGGGGCAGCTCTGTACACTCTTGTATGAGTACACGTTTGTTACGGGGCAGCTCTGTACACTCTTGTGTGCAACTCCTATGTTTGAATGTGTGTGGGCGCGCACATATGTGTCTTGCGTGTGATACGTGCACGAGACTGTACATGTGTTATCAACAACGTTCACAATAAAGAGCAAAGCAATCCTCAATTTATGCATCTAATGCGCGTCAAGATTCTCCTATATTAAATGCCTACGGAAGCCTATTCCGTTAACAGTATATGCCTATGAATAACTGTGGGCTTAGGCCGGCCTAAGTTAATCGGAAGCCCGGTCCAGCAAACGGCTCTGCTGGACCGCATTGACACCAGCGCAGCAATGCTATTCCTGCCTGAGCTGCGAGTTGACCTTTCATGGCTCGTGTCAACAGATTCATGCCATCATTCTCAACGCTATTCCTACAGCAACTAATAATGTCGCTTGAAAGGGTGGCATGAAAGCAAGCAGCGCTGCAGAGAAGCTGCTAGCTTATGTTTCCTCACATCTGACATGGCCTATATAGAGACTAAATTTCCGGTAAGAGGGACGGTATCATATGCAAGATGATGTACAATTTACATGAATTTCAAAATTTAAATAAATTTCTCTTTTACTTCTAAAGTTCCTTTGGTGCTTGTATTGAGCCTCAGTGTGAGGCAGTTATGCACATCGATGCGCTGATATGCGCGTGCATTAAGTTACATATAAATTGCATATATTACCTATATTTGGGATGTTATTCTCAGCGCCGGATGTTTTATAAGAGGAGCATTTGGATGAAAAAAATTTTATTTACGGACGGATCATTCTGAAACTTAGTAGGTACACTTAGTACATCGCTCTCAGCCGCAGCGATGTACGTCGGATTTGGAGTGCTTTTCATGAATTAAATGAACACATGTTTCAAAGAAATTACAGTGTCATGGCAACGAGCATTTTCCTGATCGAACCGGACGGCGACAGTGATCATAACCTCGTCACAGGATCTTTCTTTCAAATAATGTTTGCGTGAAAGCGGCATAGCCTCACCCCCCTCCCCCTCCAACACAATTATGGCTACAATTTCCTCTGACATTATTACTATGCTATATTCGTGGCCGCTCTAGCGTGGGGATCCACGCCATGCAAGAAGAGGACATTGTGTTGTCCTCTAAGCCTGCAGTGGAACCTTGCAGAGCGAACGAGAGTTTTTGCAGCGTTATTTAGCGTTTTTATTTTGGCGTTGGACAGCAAGCAACCGCAGCACAGCCGCAGGCGGCGGCCAGCGAGTCTCGGCCATCGCCGCCTGGCGTCAGAGTTGCAGTATCACTGATTTGCACCAACATTAATTGTTGTGCGAAATGTTTGCTGTATCTGGTAGCGTTACTTTGATATCACTGAGCCTCAGTGATGCTTCGTATTCTTATATTGCGTCAGAGATGTTGCTTCATTTGAGTGATGGTCGGGCGTGCTTGTCTGCACATCGTACGTCAAGCTGCGACGTATGCCCATCGTACGTCAGGCAGCACGTCTGCACATCGCACGGCAGGCAGCGCGTTTACACATCGCACGTCAGGCAGCACGTCTGCACATCGCACGTCAGGCAGCACGCTTTTACATCGTACGTCAGGCAGCACGTCTGCACATCGTACATCAGGCAGCACGTCTAAACATCGTAAGTCGGGCAGCGCGTTTGCACATCGCACGTCAGGCAGCGCGTTTGCTCATCGCACGTCAGGCAGCACGTCTGCACATCGTACATCAGGCAGCACGTCTGAACATCGTCAGTCAGTCAGCGCGTTTGCACATCGTACGTCAGGCAGCACGTCTAACGTCAGGCAGCTTCTCGAGCTCCTGCTGTAATTCCTGACTTTATTTGCAAAGAAATTGAACAGCTTAACCCTAATCGCCTCAGCTTATCGTGTGACGCTACAACCTCGTGGGCAATGATTTCTGCCCTCCTTTTTGTTAAGTATTTTTTAGATGTCTTCCATCTTGCATACGCCGCGATTATTTACCAGCATCAATATAGATTGTTTCCTATCAAACGTACAAATCTGAACTCGAAGCCATTTTTTAAATTTTAAGAATGAAGCCACCGAATTACTGGCGTCAAGAAGAGCCATTTCCTTGTATGATAATCCTGACCGCTCGACATTGTGGTGATGTTACCGATGTTGAAAATGAAAGTCATTCACTTGTGCGTGTGCCTGAGAACATGTGCATCTATATCGCTGGAGCATGTGTGTCTTCGTCACTGGTGCATGTCCATTTTCATCGTTGGTTTATTTCACAAAGTTTATTTGTTCCAATAGTTTTTTTGATCTCATTGTCGGTGAGTTTATTGCCAGCCATTGTAAAAACGACATGAAATGAGACGCATGAGCGCAGAGAAAAGCTCGAGCACCTCTCATCTCTGTAGCTCGTGGAAAACTGATGTCGTGAGTTAGAACTTAGAAGTTAGAAATTAGAAGGGAGCACAGTTCACTGCCGACACGCGAAGCAGCTCACTTGGTGGTAAAGTTTATACTTAGTTTGCTAAATTACCTATCTAATTATTATTGATCAAATATTATTGATCCGACACCAAGAATAGATATCAGTTGAGGGGTATCTCGACACAAAAGGCTGTGAGATTTGCGGTTATTTTTTAAGGAGGGCGTTTCCCTCCGAATGTAGGGCGTTTTCTCGCTCACCCGACGCGATTAGCTGAAGAGCAACGAACGCTACTATCATTTGCGAGGTTATGGCATGAAGGTCGCGTGTTCGCCCCACCATCCCACGACTGTCTGATAACAGCGGCAAGGTTCCAGCGTGCCACGTTCACCACACTCCTCACGTGTGGTGCAAGTGTACGCTTAGTGTGCCCGTTTAATTTGCATCTTATGTACCCGTGTGCACCTAAAGTATTCGTATTCTTACACATACGGATACTTATCATACACGTAAGTTCCGTACACTCGTGGACGCGGGGCGCTGTGGAGGGAGGGGTGGGGGACTTGTGCAGGGAGGTGTAGTGGGGAGCGGGATGAAAAGAGAGGTCGGAGGAGAAGGAGGGAGGATGAGGGAGAGGGAATTTTTGGCATGGCGCGGAGTGGCCTTGATTTTGTCTCGAGTTTTATTAGTTTTATTGCAAGGATTTATTCTGGGCTCATTCTGTGACAGGGGGAGAAGAGAGGTGTGGGGGCGGGACGTGGAGATGAGAAGAATTATTCACATAAAATGCAGGATGACGAACATTCAGGGAATGATGAATGATAAAAAACTGTAGAGGTAAGATACTGCAGGAGGGTGGGGGGGGAAGAAACACGCTAAGAGGGAGG
>NW_025939878.1:20115-23502 GCF_000764305.2 Hyalella azteca | reverse complement strand
ATAAGTCTAGGTTTCTCGCGACCGTCAATGTTCGAAAACGGCGAAACCGCCGGCCTCACGGCCGCGGCCGTTACTAAGTCCGCTTACTGCAGACCGTGCTTGCGTGACGGTAACCTCCGTTGAACAGACTTTGTCGCCAATTTTAAGGTCCTTTTATAGGCAGCCGTCGCGCACCGTTTAAGCCTATCCCTCGAAGTGACCCCGCGACAGTTTTGAATTCCGCAAGGGTCAGCCGTTTGACGCCCTCGCCATTCCAAACTATAAAGAACCCTCGGTCTCACGGTCTCGAGGACAATAGCACCTTATACAAGCTTAAACACTTCAACTAAAATTCCTGTAGCCTTCTCAACACTTCACTCTAAGTCTCTATTTTCCAAAAACTTTCTTAACGCTAGTTATTAATTCACCCTCAGCTACGTTCTATAATCTATACAGTATAATTTAAATCAGAATTATCGACGCTCTAATCAGGCAAATTAAAAGTTAGTCTGCGTCATATTATACTGGCTTGATATTGTATTAGCGTTAAGAGAGTAGACGTAGAATAAACAATTTGCTATAAATTATAAGCAAACGTAGAATAAACAATTGTATAGAAATTGCCACTTTCTAGCACACGAACATTAATTTCAGTGCAGATGTTCGTATGCAATACGTTGAAATATCGTATGGACCAATCGTCAACATTTGTCCATGTGTCATTTATGTTGAATAAGTGTCTTCAATAGCGACACTTGTGCGCCGGTGTATCAATCTTCTTACAGAACACACAGCGTGGCAGATATTGTACTCGTATCACTGATATTTCAGCATACGACACATTTCATCACTATATCATTTCATCATTGCACATTTCATCATACGAGTTATTTCATCATTGACAAATTTAATATCTGTAGCAATTCATCATTGCACATTTCATCACCCTAAAATTTCATCATTCATAGGTATATTTTCATTTCATCATTCATAAAGTACATGTTGCAAACATAAGTACATGTTATGTGTAACCTCACCTACATTTTCCTAACCAAACCAAACCTAACCTTACCAGGCTTACCAAAACCTTACCTAATCTAGCCTAGCCTAGCTAGACTAGCCTAGCCTAGCTAGACTAGCCTAGCCTAGCTAGACTAGCCTAGCATAACCTACCTAACCGAACCTATCTGTTTGTCACCAAATGAACTTGTTCCTCTCTTGAACTTAACCCCATGGGATGGTATGTATCATGCAATATACATATGTCATTTATTATATGCTATCTAATTGCTCAGTACGTTAATTACTTAATAACATTTACATGTACTTATATTTGCAAAATTCATTTTATGCAGTAATGAAATGTTACGGTGATGAAATATATGAATGATGAAATCTTACTCTGATGAAATGTGACAATGATGAAGTATATGATGTAACCCTCTCCTACCCTCGCGCACTATTCACTCCCCACCCTCACTACACTGCCACACACGCAGCTACAATAACTTCACACGCTGCATGGTCGGCCTGACGCTTCTAGATCTGTGTGTCAGCGTCCGGGTAAATAGGCGGTTCAATATCTACAATTACTAAATAATAACAGACATCGCGTAAAAATAGACTACTGTAAATAATAACAGACACCGCGTAAAAATAGACTACTGTAAATAATAACAGACATCGCGTAAAAATAGACTACTGTAAATAATAACAGACATCGCGTAAAAATAGACTACTGTAAATAATAACAGACACCGCGTAAAAATAGACTACTAGAAATAGGAATAGACGTTAGTATAAACGGCGTCACGCGCACAAGGCACCACAACAACTCGCAGTGGCGTGAACCCACGACACCGACAAAGTGTTCACTCCCTTTCGTCACGACAAAGCCGGGAGTTGATATTCTTATGCGTGTTGATATTCTTTATGTGCTTTACTGCGGTGCGAGTGTTCCTACCGACTCTCTTATAGCGTGAATATCAACACGACTCGCTGGCTGCCATGCTCTTCAGACGACGAGTATAACCATCTTAGTCCTGCGAACCCTTGGTCACGTTCTGGCCGATGCTGTCCCAGGCGACGTCTGCCGCTCTCTGTCGCCCTCAGTTGGGTCAGCTGATGCCCTCAGTTGGGCCAGCTGATGCCCTCAGTTGGGCCACCTGATGCCCTCAGTTGGGCCACCTGATGCCCTCAGTGGGGCCAGCAGTTTCCCTCAGTGGGGCCAGCAGTCGCACTCAGTTGGGCCTCCAGATACCCTCAGTGGGACCAGCTGACGCAAATCGTCCTTAAAGGTCCCTAGGGTCCTTTAAAAAAAAATGAGTGCTAGTCATTTGCCGGTCATGTTCTGATCAATGATTTGAAGAANCCAACATATATATTTTAACCTCTGAAAATGAACTTCGTAGATGAATGAGAGGCTACGATTGGCTGATGAAATTCGAGGTAGCGTCAATTTTGGTTCTAAACGTTATGAGTAGGCCACATGACAAGAAGCACTAGGCTAGCATACAATTTTAATACAAACCCCCTTTACAATATCTTGTCACGAGTTAAAAAAATCTACTGAACCTTTGAAGCCGCCACGTGACAACCAATGACCGATGAATGAAGTACGACAAAAATATGATAATGCTGTGTTCAGTTCGGTTAGGGTTTTTTGGCAAAGTAAAACTAATGTTAGATTGTTTTAAACGCTGTAATGACACACACAGGAAAAGGCCACAATTGGGGATTGCTGTGTATAATGGGAATGTGTGGCAAAAAGAAGAGAGAAATAGAAAAAAAGTAAAAAAAATTATAGCGGCTGATCTGGCACCCTCTGGATTTAGACCGGATGTCACAGATTTTTATTGCATCAACGAGCATAAATGAGATAGTAACATAAAGGATGACCGTTGATTCATTGGCAGCTTAAACTGTAATTTCCTGGGGGTTTTCATTTACGATTTTTGTATAGATCGTTATATATTTCTCAAGTGGTATTAAGCTACAGGTGGTATTATCAGGATAATACCACATATAGCTAAATATATTATATTTAAATAAGCTTTTACAGGGTGTTTCAGAATTAAGTAACCCTTTTAATTTGTTAATAAATAAAAAACTAAGAACGTTATGAAGTTGAAACTTGTTTTATTTAAAAGAAGAACGTTTTTATGGTAATATTGCTGTCTCTTATACACATCTAGATGTGTATAAGAGACAGGCACAATTGTTTTGACAAAATAGGGCTCTTCTCTTCGTTGCTTTCATAACCTTCATTAGTGTTTCTGACGAGAGTGCAAATTTTTGATATCCGCAAATTTTCGATAAAGATATTTAAATGTGTTTTTTGAAGGATCCTTGTTTTGAAATGGATCCTGTAATCACGTTGAACTTCTGTTATTGACATCGTTATTGACC
>NW_025939878.1:13753-19635 GCF_000764305.2 Hyalella azteca | reverse complement strand
ATGATACACACAGGAAAAGGCCACAATTGGGGGATTGCTGTGTGTAGTAGGAAATGTGTGGCAAAAAGAAGAAGAAGAGAGAAAAAGAAAAAAAAATAAAAAAGTATAGCGGCTGATCTGGTTATGTTACTGTGGTTCAAATACAGTGAATGCAAGAAAATATTCCTAGTGGGCGAGACGTGCTTGTCAGCAGGTTGAATATTGTTTGTTAAAGTGCAAACGTTTGAGCCTGCGTGGGTTATTATCGCTAGAATTCGTCGCCTCGCCTTGTTACTCATGGTAACAACTTGTTACAGAGGTAACGCTTGCTAACGCATTCCTCAGGGCCCGTGTGTGTATGTAGGCCAGGGCCCGTCTGCGTACGTGGGCCAGAGCCCGTCTGCGTACGTAGGCCAGGGCCCGTCTGCGCACGTAGGCCAGGGCCCGTCTGCGTACGTAGGCCAGGGCCCGTCTGCGTACGTGAGCCAGGGCCCGTGTGTGAACGTAGGCCAGGGCCCGTCTGCGTACGTAGACCAGGGCCCGTCTGCGTACGTAGGACAGGGCCCGTCTGTGTACGTAGACCAGGGCCCGTCTGTGTACGTAGGCCAGGGCCCGTCTGTGTACGTAGGCCAGGGCCTGTCTGTGTACGTAGGCCTGGGCCCGTCTGTGTACGTAATCACGGGCCGGTCCCGGCCAATGTTTCCGCTAAATGCAGCGGCTATAAATACGCCGGATCGATGGCGTGTAGTAAACGCGCTTCTTGTTGCCCCGCCTCTTGTTAGCTCCGTACGCAGTCATCGTACGCAGTCATCATCGTACGCAGTCATCAGCTGGTGCAGCGGTTCAGCTGGTGCAGCGGTTCAGCTGGTGCAGCGGTTCAGCTGGTGCAGCGGTTCAGATGGTGCAGCGGTTCAGCTGGTGCAGCGGTTCAGATGGTACAGCGGTTCAGCTGGTGCAGCGGTTCAGCCTGTGCTACGTACCCCATCTCTTCATAGGTACTGGGCACTACCCGGTCTAATGGTTGTACGTACGGTATCAGTATAGCTCACGTACCATCACACCACGGTACTGACCGGTGTACCATGCAGTAGCAGTGAAGTACCAGTATAGCTCGCGCACCATAGGAAGGTAGTACTGACCGGTGTACTAGTAGCAGTTAAGTACCAGTATAACTCGCACATTATGGGAAGATGGTACTGACCGGCATGGCGAAGTAATGGCATTCCATGTTTGTGAAGACATTTCTTGCTCTCTCGTTGCGGTCAATTGTGTGGACACATCCTGTGGGTGCTGTGTGGACACAGCCTCTGCGTCTGTGTAGAGGCAGACTCGATGTTGTGTGGACACAACCTCTGTGTTTTCAAAAGTTTGACCCGCGTAGCACGACTTTCTCTTGTGCCGGTCATTCCTCTTAGAACTTCGGGGTCGTCGTTTGCGTTAGAACTTGAGGTCTTGAAAGCGATCGCCGTCTATAAGAACCTACAGAACCCAGCTTCTACAACCTCAAACGTTTGCTTATATCAACCACCGCATAGAACAAGCGACTGAAGCAAGTTTCTATAAACTCAATCGTATGCTTATAAAAAAGAATCATTCACTGATACGAGTAATATGGCAGTGTTGTTATTGTGGCGGAAACTGGTCTGTCCACAGCTCGCGGGTATCAGGAGTTTTTTCTTCGCGTGCAGCTGGTTATTTTAAGCCATCGCTGGCGCAGCCAAAGAGCTCCTCCGCACATCCCCACATGTTAGCCTAATTGACGGCAATGCTTGCCCACTCCTTGCCCTCTTCTTGCCTTCTCCTTGCCCTTTTCGTGGCTTTTTTATGTCTTTTTTCTTCCTCTTCTTGCACGCTTCTTGCCCTTTTCCTGCCTGCTTCTTGCCGCCTTCTCGCCCTCTTCTTACCAGCTTCTTACTCTTTACTCTACAAGTCTACATCGTCATATGCGGGCGACAGCATGTCACTGCTGACCATCGCGGACGGGGTAGGTTGCGAGAGTTTGAAACAAGACAAGCCTGACTGGGCACAAGTGAACAACATGCAGTTCAACCGGACCATGGGAATCAAAGGATCGAGGGAATGAGTCATGGTCGGGGAAGAGGGTATTGAAGGAAATGAAGAGTTTGTGACCGATACAGGCGATGTTGAAAGAAATCAAAAGAGGAAGGGGTGGAGGGCCGGAGAGAGGGTCAATAACGGGGAGGGAGATGGTGGTTAGTAGGGCTGGTGATAATAATAGAAATTGGTTTTCTTTTCACACCAGCAGCCTCATGGTATAAACTGATCACGGGGAGGCAGTGCCAAGTCAGAGAGATACTATTAATTATAAATATATATGTATTCTATATAGACTTTGTGTGATCGCCTTTTGTTGTATTTGTTCTGCTCATCTGCCGATGCGCATTTGTGCGTTTGATTTACTGGAAACCATTTGTTCTGGATGGGGTGAAGCCAGGTGCTAGATGGTTGTGTGTTTGGTGTCTAATTTGCATGGTACTGAAAATGTGTGTTTGGAGAAATGCTGGTACTTGGTTAAACCTTGTGGTCCACGGGTAACGTACAGTTTAGAGGTAAAAGGTTTAATGTTGTCATGAGTTTTTTTTAATATCCTCTGAGCGATGCCGGTCTACATGCTAGAATTAAAATTCATCATTTAGTACGTACTATTGAACTATTCATGGAGCCATAAATTTAGTAGGTACATAATATAGAATACTCATGTAGCTATAAATTATATCATAAACAATATGAAGTATGTCCGGTGATCAATACCCACAAGGGCATATGCACGGCGCCCGGCCGTGACGCCTGCCCTGCAGCGCTGGCCGATTTATTGCTTTGTTTTCCATGCCAGGAATTCCTTTCAATTAATTGCTGGTTTTGGGACCGCTGGGACGGTCGTCATGGCGACGGCGGGTCATGCTACACATGCGAGGCCAGCTCATGTTCAAGGGTGTAACTGGGCCCTCTGTTGTAGTGAGGGGTGTAACTGGGCCCTCTGTTGTAGTGAGGGGTGTAACTGGGTTCCCTGTTGTACTCACTCCCTCCCTCCATGCCTTCCCCTGTGAGGGTCTCCACTTATCTTGTTATCGTGTTAGTATAGTAGCCTTCCTCTCCCTCTTCCCCTCTTCTCGGTAGCCTGACTGAGGGCACTTGCTGTCCACTCCTGCCACCTCGATAGCCTCTCATTAGACAGCAATATTTAGACCACTTCTTGCCCTTCTGGACCTCTTGCCTTCTAATTTATCTTCTTCTCGATGTTGCGTGCTGTAAGTAGCTGCGTACAGCACGCTCCTGTCTTGCGTGCAGTAAGTAGCTGCGTACAGCACGCTCCTGTCTTGCGTGCAGTAAGTAGCTGCGTACAGCACGCACCTGTCCTGCGTGCAGTAAGTAGCTGCGTACAGCACGCACCTGTCCTGCGTGTACATGACAAACATCAACAAGAAAGCCTCCGGCATCAGCAGTCCCCGTATAGCAGCCAGTCTGCCGAGTCATCGCTAAGCTTACTTTACTTCAGACGAGACCTCACCAAACTCTGGCGTACTCAGAATTTCAAGCTCCCCCAAAAGTTGACCATCGAGTTTATTAATGTCACTTGTAACGTTAAAATTTTGCCATCGTGAAAATCGATTTCGACTGGAAATAAGAGCTACGGGCGGTAAACTGGCTACGAAAACGCACTGACACCGAAATTTCGAGCGAACAAAGGGGCTATCAAAAACAAAATGCCCAATATCAAAATATTGGGCTATCAAAAATCTAACATAATTTCTACTCTACAAACTCCAAAATACAAACAAATCAAATCTCACAGTAGGGATGGTAGAGCTGGAAGGGATGATGGCAAACCAACTTCAAAGTAACTATCCTTGGAGGTTTGGGCGGTTACCGATGCGTAGGTGGTTTAAGCATTTGAGCCTATATCAGAAGGAGAAGAGGCGGCAGGATCAGATGTTGGGGCACTCAAAAGGCTAAAGGCGAGGGTAAGGCTGGCGGTAGTGGTAGGGTTACATGTGAGGGAAGAGGTGGTAAAGGGGGTAGGGGATGAGGCAGAAGTAAAGTTGGCTCCAAAGGGAGGGGAGGTGGCATGGGGTGAGGTGTGGTCGACCTCACCAGTCACACCAGGCACCAGTTTAGGTTTTCCTTCGTGGCAACGATAAGCTCAGCTTCGCTTTCTTTGTAGTTTTTGCAAATATTCATTACAGGGTTCTTACATTAATATGAAAATCAGGTTTGATCGAGCCGGAAAGGAAATAAAATACAGTACTGTATTGTACTGTATAATACCCACCTTCCTCGACGCGCCACTCCTCGCCCTTGATGAGTTCGGCCAATATCCCCGCGTCGGGGTAGCGCGCGACGCAGTCCATCACATCGTCGGCGGTAATGATGCGGACCTCCCTCAGGGCCTCCTTCAGCTGCGGCCACCACTGGGTGAGGTTATGGGGGCTCTCCCTGCTGAGGGCCGCCACCACGTACAGCAGCACCTCCCGCAGCCTGGGGGTATTATATGTGGTGGGAATTTAATTGGGGAAATGTGACGTGCAAATGTATAATGTTAAGAAATGTGACATGCAGCTCCTGCCATCAGAGCGGCATGCTGCTCATGCCATCAGAGCGGCATGCAGCTCATGCCATCAGAGTGGCATGCAGCTCATGCCATCAGAGCGGCATGCAGCTCACACCATCACATCGGCATGCAGCTCATGCCATCAGAGCGGCATGCTGCTCATGCCATTGGAGCGGCATGCTGCTCATACCATCAGAGCCGCATGCAGCTCATGCCATCAAAGAGGCATGCAGCTCATGCCTTCAGAGCGGCTCATCAGCAGTCCCCGTATAGCGGCCAGTCTGCCGAGTCATCGCTAAGCTTACTTTACTTCAGACGAGACCTCACCAAACTCTGGCGTACCGGTGCTTGACCTCGCTACTCAGGACGTTCTTCCCTCAAGCGTCGGAGCGAATAATTGTTAGGAACGCGCTCGTCATTCTAGCCTCTAACGCGCGTTGCAGCCTCGAGGAATGATATTAGGCTAGTTCGTATTCTCATTTTTCGTTTATTGCATACTTGTTAGAATTTTGTAAGTGGTTTGTATTTATCCCTAATTAGGAATTATCCCTGCTAAAGAGGTAAATCATTCCTGACCATGATTTACCTCTTTTTTCAATCCCCAGCGTTGTGATGAGCGTTGCAACGATGAGCGCTGTGTTGCAAGTCGCAGCTGCAGGAGCGGCCGATGCGCCGTTATTTTCCGTGTACCGCCGCCGTGTTCAATGAATTTCCTGTTTTTTTCCTAGCCTATTTTCTCTGCTCCTCTTGCAACCGACTTTACGTGTCGGTTATTGGCTGTCTGCCGCGCAGTGTCTGGCCGCCGATGTGGCGCCCAAAAACATAAAGGCTCCCAACCAATCCGTTATATGAAGTGAACCGAGCAGTGAAGTACGGAGTGCTATTGAGAGACGAGCGAACGGCTGGAGTTGCCGGGTGCTATTGAGAGACGAGCGAACGGCTGGAGTTGCCGGGTGCTATTGAGAGACGAGCGAACGGCTGGAGTTGCCGGGTGCTATTGAGAGACGAGCGAACGGCTGGAGTTGCCGGGTGCTATTGAGAGACGAGCGAACGGCTGGAGTTGCCGGGTGCTATTGAGAGACGAGCGAACGGCTGGAGTTGCCGGGTGCTATTGAGAGACGAGCGAACGGCTGGAGTTGCCGGGTGCTATTGAGAGACGAGCGAGTACGGCTGGAGTTGCCGGGTGATAATGAGAGACGAGCGAGTACGGCTGGAGTTGCCGGGTGATAATGAGAGACGAGCGAGTACGGCTGGGGTTGCCGGGTGATAATGAGAGACGAGCGAGTACGGCTGGGGTTGCCAGGTGCTAATGAGAGACGAGCGAGTACGGCTG
>NW_025939878.1:6188-13404 GCF_000764305.2 Hyalella azteca | reverse complement strand
TGGACGGGGTGCTAGTGAGTGGGGGGTGGGGGATGCTAGACGGGGTGCTAGTGAGTGGCACGCTAGGGGACCAGAATGCAGGTATACAATCAGTATAGTTGGTACAGTCAAAATTGAAAAAAAGGGAAGAAATTAAATTTAAATTTTAATTCAACAATAAAATTCAAAGCAAAAGTAAACCAGCTGTACCTCTTTATTCATAATTTCAAGTGGATAATAGCTAGAAGCTTAATCCGGTCTAGGCCTCTGTTTATAAACATACCATGATTCTAAAATACGCCAGTCGGAAGCATCGGAAGTGGAAGGTAAAATCTTAGTCACCATCAGAGATAGGAACGTCTTACTGCTCGGCATGAGTGCTCACAGCCGAATGAGGGAGACACGATAATAAGTGGCCAGTCCTACAGCTCCTCCCTTTATGCTCTGCGATCCTAGAATCAAGGTGACGTTATACCGAGGTATACAGATGCGCATCGCGGATTACTGTATGTATAAAGTGGATACAATTACAAATAAATAGGGAGAATATTTCTGCACCCTAAAGAAAGAACCGATTTTAAAATTGTTTGCCTTCAAACAAGGCTAGCAATTGGGAAGATTTCAGCTACAAACATTTTATTTCTCTAGACATGGTTTCGGAAACAGGGCTGAAGTATGGAAATGAACAATAAACAAAGTTCCTTCTATCGCGCTCGGGAGCAACCTCAATTTATAGCTTCGACATGAGTTAATTGATTTGGTTAACACCACGTGAGACGCTTTTAATATAGTTTTTTTTTTTAATTTCGACTGTTCTAACTTCAGATTGTACCTATCTGTCTTGTAGGATTTTCAAACTGACGATGGAGCTGAACTCCGAAACGTTTTCTATAAAGGCATGATAATTTTTGAGGAATTTTCTTTGATTTTAGTTTACTATTGAAATTTCGATTCAAGCAATTGAGAGAAATTAGTACTTCTTTCTTAGATTGTTGAAAATCTAAAGCTAAGTTATATATTTTCTTGTTCTAACCACATTATTCGCTTGCATGTTTGCTCATCAATGTTCCTCAGGTGTTGCTTGAATGTTACAGATGCGATGTCTGCTCAACATCTGGGGCGTGATGTTGTTCCTGAGAGTCTCCTGGATGGTCGGGCAGGCTGGACTTGGTCAGTTGATATTAATGCATCTTCAGTTAGTGCTCACTAGTGACCAGTTACTGCAGTGTGCTCTCTAGTGTCCAGTTACTGCAGTGTGCTCACTAGTGACCAGTTACTGCAGTGTGCTCTCTAGTGTCCAGTTACTGCAGTGTGCTCNTTTGTGTTGAATACAACACGTCATAACTGATACCCGTTGAATAGGGGTAGTTTGAATTTTCCTTGGTACCATTTGAGTACAGCAATCAAGACTCTGGTCGATTGGCCGACTCCTTTGTTCATGTACCGTGGCTATGAGTGCGGTCTAACGCCTGTCTCTTATACACATCTAGATGTGTATAAGAGACAGACTAAGTAGCGGTCAATAGCTAAATTACGGTCAATAACTAAGTTTCGGTCAGTAGCTAAGTACGGCCACTAAGTAACGGTCAATAGCTAAGTATGGTCACTAACTAAGTTACGGTCACTAACTAAGTAACGGTCAGTAGCTAAGTATGGTCACTAACTAAGTTACGGTCACTAACTAAGTAACGGTCAGTAGCTAAGTATGGTCACTAACTAAGTTACGGTCCTAACTAAGTAACGGTCAGTAGCTAAGTATGGTCACTAACTAAGTTACGGTCAGTAGCTAAGTACGGTCACTAACTAAGTTACGGTCACTAACTAAGTAACGGTCAATAGCTAAGTATGGTCACTAACTGAGTTACGGTCAGTAGCTAAGTACGGTCACTAAGTAACGGTCAATAACTAAGTACGGTCACTAAACTGAAGAATTGGTGTACACAGGCCAGGCGCTGGCCATTGTGTGTGCGGCCAACACCGTGACCGTCATCACGGCCATCTCCATGTCCGCCGTGGCCACCAACGGTCTCATCCAGGGCGGTCAGTGGCTCAGTTTGGACATAAAATGTTTCATGTCATCCTATAGTGACACTGCGATATATTGTAGCGTTCGTTGGCGCCATGTATTTATTTGTCTCCTGTTGTGGTATGATGAGGGCCACGGCAATGAGAGGGTTGCTCTTACATTTAGGATTGAACTAGTAAACATGCTCGCATCCCAACACGAGCAAAATTGCTAGTGCCGATAAAGATAATTCGACCAAATTCTAAATTTGAAAAATATTTTGTCAAACCACTCTAATTACTTCACCAGAAGACATTGATCAGAGGCGCGGATTGAGCGAGTCGTTTGGTTTTCGTACTTTCCTCCATTCAACCGAACTTGGTTACTCTTGTTTACTTTATCTTACTTCATTCATCTTCATTACTATACTAAACCAAACTTGGTTGTTCCCCGTCACTCAACCAAACTTCGTTTTGGCCGCGCTGTCGGTTGCTGTTTACTGCAGTCTCTGAGTTGGCACTCTACCCATGGTTGAACTAGTATAAGGTTGACTCATGAGAAGCTCATTTTCGCGGATGGAGCTTGTTGTTCGCATGTGACGTCACTGATCTCAATCACGTCACGGGCATTAACCAATTACCGAAATGTGATCACACCTGTCAACCAATCCGTCATGGGAATGACGGGTTTGTTTACGTTTCTCGATCTATATACGTGACGTAACAAGAAAGCTAAACTGAAAGACGGATGTCCTCGTGGGTCAACCTTATATAGTTCAACAATGACTCTACCGTTCTAACTCTCCTAACACTCCAGACGTTGGTTGTATCACCTTGAATACAAGTGCTAATTGCCTCCTAATGTACTAGACCGGACAAATACTTTCGAGCCTCACTCGGCATTTAATTCCTAAAGGATAGATCAAGCTGGAACCAAGCCACGCTACAAGGCGTGATATTTCTTTCCTCGTAGATATCGACTAAAGTTTGATCACTTTAACGTTCTGTTTGCTGAGGTTTTAACTCTAGTTACCAGAAGCTTCAACATAAGAATATGCACACTGACAGATGCTGGGGTACAAGAAAAAGGTCCGGCGTAAGACTGTGAGTGGTGGCTTAAAATACTTCAAATAGAAGCGATGTTTTCTCAGAGTTGCGAGCGCGCAGGAGGAAAAGTCCATTAAATTCTCAATTATAATAGCGGCTGATGATTGCTGGAACCGGGCTGACGGTTCCTACAATTTTATAATATGATTACAGAAATTTTAGAAGTCTGAAGCTACCAAGTGCAAACTTATGTTCAAATAATTAATATAATTGTTAAAATTACTTATATGAATTTAGTTAAGTGTAATAATTCCAAGTCTTGTACCCCATTTATATGTTCCCTTCTCGCATCGAAATATCTCTATACTTTGCAATGTCTCTAATTCCTGTACCAAGAGTTGCCTTAAGTTGTACATATATTTGTGACTGGTGAGCAGGGGGCGTGTACTACATGATCTCCCGGTCGCTGGGTCCTGAGTTTGGTGGCTCCATCGGCCTCATGTTCACCGTCGCCAACTCCATCGCCGTCGCCACCTACATCATCGGCTTCGTCAACAGCCTGCAGGTGAGGGCACGTCAAGAGGGTGCATGGTAAGAGGGAGCACCTACAGGAGGCCTATGCCCTGATGGTGATGGGTGCAGAGAGTTCATGTCCTAATGGTGATGGGACCATTGGGTGCACTTCCAGCTGGTGATGGGTTCCAGAAATATCACGTTGCTTGGGACTGCGTCTGTGGCAACTCGAGCGCCTTCTTGCAGGTTTAGTACGTATATAAGACATCGAGTTCCGCGCATGTATTTCAAACAAGTATGTACAATGCGTTGTGCTGTGTAGTCCACTTCAGCTATACTATATAACATCAATGAATGAAGCCCGGATGTTTAAAAAAACTAAAGTACGGAAAGCTCTAATTCAGAATGGAAAAATTGTAACGCTAAAAATAAAATGCGTTTAAAAATTACTTTTTAAAGACCACACTTCTAAAGGTGCCAGTGTCTCCGATGTTACTCATGTACAATGAACTTCTTATTTCATTTTTAAATATTTAAAACAATATTTTTATATTTTTTCAATTATTTTTTTTTTATTCTGTCAATTGATCCATGCATTGTCTCCAACTGTACGCAAGTGTGCAAAATTTCAGATCGATTGGACTGGTAGAATGTGTTAACTATCGATTATAAGATTTGTAGCAGACAAACGAACAAAGAACTAGAAGTGAGGTTAAAAAGAAGCGTGGTAATAGTAATGATAATCTGATCTGTTTACATTAATTCTATTCCCTAGCAGCGAATCTTAGGGTTGGAGTCATCTTAATTTTGTGTTGAATACAACACGTCATAACTGATACCCGTTGAATAGGGGTAGTTTGAATTTTCCTTGGTACCATTTGAGTACAGCAATCAAGACTCTGGTCGATTGGCCGACTCCTTTGTTCATGTACCGTGGCTATGAGTGCGGTCTAACGCGACGCGAAAAAATGATTTTCTAACAATGCGGTGAACCGGGAAGATAACTGAAGGTGGAATAAAACACGACTGCAGATCAAAACATTTCTATTGAATCGGCAAACACAGATATTATGTATTATAGAAATTCGTCCCTAGAACAGTCAGAAAATTTCTATTGAAATGGCAAACATAGATAATACTGAAAAGATGTCCTAGAAACATGGTGACTTCGCATAACTGTGGCACTGGTGGTACTTCTTCATTAGCGGGGCTCCCCGGCTTATAAATACGTGTTGCTGCTGAGGCGTACTGCTTACTCGGTGGCTTTTGGGTTTGCTAAGTGTCAGGGGGGTTTGTATTCCTGGGCTGCTGCAGGTCTTGAACTGAAGACTTCTCAGTCTTCTACTGAAGAATTCACTTCTGAAGACTTCACTCTCGGCTGGTGGCGGTCTTGTCGCTCTGAGAAGAACCATGTATTTATCTGTGGTTGCTGCTGACATCGCGAGCATCTCTTTAGTTTGTTGCTTACACTTCCGAAGCACGTATTTTTTACGCGTGTTGGGGTTTTCTCTGGTGGTAATCTCACTTATTAAGAGTCCCTGTACATTATGGCTCCATCCTTAACTTGTGCTTCGCTCGCCCGTCAGGACTCGTTACTTCAATGCTCTATGGAGTATAGATTCCTAACGAAATCTCTGCCGTTGGTTCGCACAAGATGAACACTTTTTACCGCGTGGCCTTAACACAATGTGCGGCCCTCCATCGAGCCTACCGCGCTGAGTAGGCAAACTTTTCTTCGCTCCCCGACTTTGCGTCATACTATGTACGTATATTCCTGATCACTTATCCACGAATTAATTACTTAAGATTAATGCAACGCCATCGTCTTACATGGATTGGCATGATGCTCAGTGGTAATTCACCTTACCTCTGATGCGTCGTGCGGGACCTATGCCTGCATCTCCTCGGTTGTACGAGATATACTTGTAGAATGAGATATACACAGGACAATGAAAACCCCTGCTTGGCTACTAAAAATGCACAGCTGCGTCTACGCATTACCTGATCGCAACATCTCGTGTGTTCTTCTACACTATCACCACTTCTACTTCTTGCCTGTGATACTGTGCGGTATACTCGCAGTTCGTTCTTTTACACTGCTTATCTGCAATCGTGTAACAACACGCGGTTGTTGACGCGTTTGCTGAACACTTCCCCATGGACATGTAACATGCGTGTAATAAACCGGCCAAACAACCGGTAACCTCATGTGCACCTAACGGTTCGCATTGACCATACTTGTCTCACCTACCAATGACCGGAAGCTGAATAGATAAACAGCTGCCCAATTGGCTGCGAAGCAGTGCTGAAGGCGTGACGGGATTTATGATCAAAGGCAAGTTCCTCAAAGTTTATTACCTAACAAGTTCAATAAGTAGCCTACTACGGAGCTAAGACGCGGAGGAGAGAGAGAGCGAGTTAGCTGAGGAACAAAGCTCTTGGTCCTAGGCGATTGTCAGGTAATCCCCTGTAAGCGAGGCACCAGTACGCAAGTCGGGATTGACAACAGCTACTAGTACCAGCCTCGGCCTACATCAGCGCCGGTATACTTGATCTCTCCGGTCTGAATGCAAGTAGGGAATTTGCAGCCTACACACAACATCACAATGCAGTTGTTTACATGTTTGTCTCTTTCTCCGTGGACATGTTGTAATATGCAGTTCATGTTTCAACATGTTTCCCCCCATCACCCTCCCAGCACATGTTGCAACATGTTCCCCCACCAGGACATGTTGTAACATGTTCTCCCCCCAGGACATGTTGTAACATGCAGTTGTTAACATGTTCCCCCCCTCCCCTCCACAGGACATGTTGTACTACGACTTCGACGAGACGGTGATCATCGACCGCGACCTCAACGACGTGCGCGCCGTGGGCACGGGCGTCCTGTTCGCCCTCATGGCCCTCGCCATCGTCGGCATGGACTGGGTGACCAGGGTGAGTGTTGGGTGACCAGGGTGAGTGTTGGGTGACCAGGGTGAGTGTTGGGTGACTAGGGTGAGTGTTGGGTGACCAGGGTGAGTGTTGGGTGACCAGGGTGAGTGCTGGGCGACCAGGGTGAGTGTTGGGTGACCAGGGTGAGTGTTGGGTGATCAAAGTACAGCATCCCTATGACCGTCCTCATCCCCCATGATCACCCCTCATCCCCCATGCCCCCACAGGTGCAGATGGGTCTCCTCTTCCTGCTGATCGCGTCTCAGATCGACTTCATCATCGGGGCCTTCATCGGTCCCTTCGACGACACGTCCCGGGCACAGGGCTTCCTGGGGTTCAGCGGTGAGTGGGGGGAGGGGAGTGGGACGAGGGGGACGTGAGTGGGACGAGAGAGGGGCGTGAGTGGGGATGGAAAGGTTGGGTGTATGGGGGGTAAAATGGCGAGAGATGGGGTCATTGAGGGGAACAAGCGAGGGGGATAACAGGATGTGTAGTTTTAAGGGGAGGCTTGAGTGCCGCTAGAGGAGGAAGAACTATTGGTAGAGCGGAAGAGAGAGGGAGGCGAGGTGTAGAGTGTGCAGGTGTAGAGTGTGCAGGTGTAGAGTGTGCAGGCGTAGAGTGTGCAGGCGTAGAGTGTGCAGGTGTAGAGTGTGCAGGTGTAGAGTGTGCAGGTGTAGAGTGTGCAGGTGTAGAGTGTGCAGGTGTAGAGTGTGCAGGTGTAGAGTGTGCAGGTGTAGAG
>NW_025939878.1:1063-5876 GCF_000764305.2 Hyalella azteca | reverse complement strand
GCCCTTTGTGGTGCGTGGTGCCCTTTGTGGTGCGTGGTGCCCTTTGTGGTGCGTGGTGCCCTTTGTGGTGCGTGGCGCCCTTTGTGGTGCGTGGTGCCCTTTGTGGTGCGTGGCGCCCTTTGTGGTGAGTGGTGCCCCTTGTGGTGCGTGGTGCCCTTTGTGGTGCGTGGCGCCCTTTGTGGTGCGTGGTGTCCTTTGTGGTGCGTGGTGCCCTCTGTGGTGCATGGTGCCCTTTGTGGTGCGTGGTGCCCTTTGTGGTGTGTGGCGCCCTTTGTGGTGTGTGGCGCCCTTTGTACTTCCTGGTGGAGTTTATGTTGTACTGTACGTGTCCTTTTCATTGCGTACCTGATGTCGTCTGTTTTACACAGCGAAGCCAAACTTTAATAATTAATTTATTAATGAAATATGCTATTTTTATGTTGTACGAAGAAAGAAAATAATATAGAAATAAATAAAATATAATAAATAATATATAATGATTTTAAATAGCACTGTTAACTATTATAAATAGCAACAATAATAAAATAAGGTAACCTGTACCCCAGGACCCCGGCTCGGCCATCCCTAAGGGCACGCTGCTGGCCATCGGCATCACCTTCTGCACGTACCTCCTGTACCCCGTGTTCCTGGCCGCCTCTGGAGTTCCTGGACTTCGTCACCAACGACACGGGTTACCTGGCGGGGAACAAGAGCGTCCTGGACGCCCCCAGCTTCACGGGGGCGTCCTGCTCCATCCTGGGGGACGGCGTCCCGCATCCCGACAACCTCACTCAGTGCAAATATGGCCTCATGAACAACTTCCAGGTGAGGGGCACTCGCGGGGCCGTGGGTGAAGTGTTGGTGGTCTTCATAGTCACCCTCTGAGCCGTCCTCATAGTCACCCTCTGAGCCGTCCTCATAGTCACCCTCTGAGCCATGCCTGGTGTGGCTCAGGAGGCACATGTGCCCAAACAGTCGGAGCATGGAAATGGTAAGCTAGGGGACATGTTATGGCTAAAAAGGCCATTTCCTGCTGAGAACAGCTTCTTGAAAAGAAAGATGTGGATGGCTGTGAGAAATAAGGCTGGGGTAGTGGGGATAAGTGGACATCCTTCAGAAGCACCCAATCCTTAATGTGTGGGACGTTGTACATTAGCTTTAGCTACAGT
The DNA here is from genome assembly GCF_000764305.2 of Hyalella azteca. Lineage (NCBI taxonomy): Eukaryota > Metazoa > Arthropoda > Malacostraca > Amphipoda > Hyalellidae > Hyalella > Hyalella azteca. The sequence continues at coordinate 4,728 of NW_025939878.1, read as the reverse complement.
GGCCTTACCGTGGCTGGGTGGAGGGAGGAAAGCGAACGTAGGCTGGTCTGGAACTAAACACTAAAGATGATACACTAAACAGCAACTGGATGTAAAATGGCGAGTCAATGTGACTTATTGTGTTGGTAAACGGTTAGTTCCAGTCAGTTAGTTTTTCTCTTTTGTGGCTGAAACAAGAGGGTGGTGGTTCTTGGGGAGCTGGCGAAAAAACTGTAAACCTGCAACCACCAGACAGGCAGACAGGGAATGAACGAGAGCTCAGCATAGATTTGGTCGATTGAAGTTATTTTGTGACAAGCAGCAAGTGGGCGAGGCTGTGCACCAGCCGAGTCCCAGGCCTTTTGTGTCCGAATATTGGCGCCTAAACACACTTAAACACCCTTGATCCAAGGCCGTAATCTCTTCATCAATAATATTCTGCCGATCACGCACTTAAACGAAAATTTTCCACAAATCCCCCCACCTCACTAACCTTCTCGGTCACCGGGCCTTGGTGCTGGACTGTGTTAACCTGTTCGCCTGCGTCAGGTAATGGAGCTTGTCTCCGCCTGGGGCCCCTTGATCTATGCCGGCTGCTTCGCTGCGACGCTCTCGTCGGCCATCGCGTCCCTGGTGGGGGCGCCGCGGGTGCTGCAGGCCCTCGCCAAGGACCGCCTCTACCCCGGCATCTTCATGTTCAGCAAAGGCTTTGGGGCGAATAACGACCCCGTCAACGGCTACTGCTTGGTCTTCATGTTGTCCCTGGGCTGCATCATGATCGGTACGGCCGCTGCTGCAGATAAGCTGCATGGTTTATCTTCTATTGATGGCTCATTCAAATTATAGTTTCTGCAGGCTTCGTAAGGATCGAATTGTTGAGAAGTCGAATTCAAAAAAAGTATTTGGGCAACATTTGCTCCTACTTTCTCGTTTCCTGTAGCGAGCTTAAGATGTTACCGAACTCATTAGTTTCTACAGGCTTCGTAACTATCGAACTATTGAGGAGTTTAAATTAATAAACAAGTATTTGGACAACATTAGCTCCTAGTTTCTTGTTTCCCTGTACAATCTTAAGATGTTACCGAACTCCTAACAATATATGATCTCTTGCAGCCTTAAAAAGACTAAGAGTTTAATATTTTCACTTGTTGTTGACATCGTGCAGGGGATTTGAACGCCGTGTCGACCCTGCTGAGTAACTTCTTCCTGGCGTCCTACAGTCTCATCAACTTCTCTTGCTTCCACGCCTCCATCATCAAGAGTCCGGGCTGGAGACCGGCCTTCAAGGTGCGTGTCATTTGCCCGCCGCAGCTAAACATAACATAACATAAACATCGTATATTTCATTGTTTTGTTCTGGATACGACGCAAGCAACTGTCTCTGAAAAGGAACTTCATATTTTTCGACGCAATACAAATCTTATATGCAGACACGACCACTAACCATTCACTACCATTGCAGTACTACAACCACTACGTGAGTCTGGCAGGAGGCCTCATGTGCCTGGTGGTGATGTTCCTCATCGACTACGTGACGGCTCTCATCACCTTCCTCGTCACCATCGGGCTCTACATGTTCGTCTCCTACAGGAAGCCTGGTGAGTGCACGTCCTGTCCCTATCTCCGTCTCGTATCATACAGGAACCCTAGTGCCTGCATGTCCTGTCCCTATCTTCGTGTCGTCTCCTACAGGAACCCTAGTGCCTGCATGTCCTGTCCCTATCTTCGTGTCGTCTCCTACAGGAACCCTAGTGCCTGCATGTCCTGTCCCTATCTTCGTGTCGTCTCCTACAGGAACCCTAGTGCCTGCATGTCCTGTCCCTATCTTCGTGTCGTCNCGCGTGGTCTGGTGCCATCGTGTCCACAATAAGCGCGTGGTCTGGTGCCATCGTGTCCACAATAAGCGCGTGGTCTGGTGCCATCATGTCCACAATAAGCGCGTGGTCTGGTGCCATCATGTCCACAATAAGCGCGTGGTCTGGTGCCATCATGTCCACAATAAGCGCGTGGTCTGTATTGTAAGCCAAGCGCGTGGTCTGTATGTATTCATCAAGAGCTTTATTCAACAAGAACGCAACATCCTGGAACAAAATAACACTAATATAAACAAGAAAAACGGTAACGTCATGGGAATATATTCATATATGAAGGTCTTACACATACAGAAAATATTTACATAATACTTACAAGGAGAACAGTAGTTCTAGGTCTTGAACGTTCAAGAGCCGAGTCAATGCTAACAATAGTCACTAGTTCTAGAGCGAAGTAACTCACTCGTATGAACTATAGTACGGAATACTATGCACATGTGGGCGCTAGAACAGAAACTTCACAGTTTGATGTACTCTTCACCTCACCCTCGTGTCGCGTACAACCCCTCGATCGTTCACCCTCGTGAACGTACAAGAGCCGAGTCAATGCTAACAATAGTCACTAGTTCTAGAGCGAAGTAACTCACTCGTATTAACTATAGTACCGTACGGAATACAATGTACACGTGGACGCTATAACAGAAACTCCACCACAGTTTGATGTACTCTTGACCACGTCCTGGTGTCGCAGACCGTGGACTGGAGGCAGCGGTCTGCGCTGGTGGCCCGCCACAACAATTGGCTCAAGCGCCACAAGATCCGGTCCTTCTACAGCCTCGTCCAGTCCCCGGACCTGGAGACCGGCGCCCTCAGCTTCTTCCAGGTGCCTTCATGCTGCACCTGCTGCACCTGCTGCACCTGCTGCACTTGTGCTGCACCTGCTGCACTTGTGCTGCACCTGCTGCACCTGCTGCACCTGCTGCACTTGCTGCACTTGTGCTGCATCTGCTGCACTTGTGCTGCCCTGCTGTACTTGTGCTGCATGTGTTGCACTTGTGCTGCACGCTATATTCTCTCTAGTTTTTTCTGTCATAGTTTCCAAAGAAATTTAGTGATGAATCTTTGAAATTTTAACCAAAACGTTACCTTTGACTGCTGCATATGTTCACATAAATTGTTGGGCTACATCTGAAAACAACTACAGCTTGCGGGTTAGATGACAAACACAGAAGTAGAATGTTTCGTTGTAGGAATTGAACTAATAAATATGTAGTAATGAATATGTAGGAAGTAAGCGAAGGTTCTAAACTGTGCAGTTGGTGGGTCTAAGTAAACTGAAGCCCAACATGGTGCTGCTGGGCTACAAGAGCAACTGGAACAACTGCAGCAACGACGAACTTGTAGCATACTTCAACACGCTGCAGTGAGTTATACTTCAACACGCTGCAGTGAGTTATACTTCAACGCGTTGCATTAAGTTATGCCGTATGATCTCTTAATGTAATCAATATCATCATAATTTTTCCCGTCACCTCCACCATCCTCGTCATCACTCGCAAAAACTCGTCTCTCTTACTGTCACCACTAACATCACCACCTGTCACCACTAACATCACCACCTGTCACCACTAACATCACCCCCTGTCACCACTAACATCACCACCTGTCACCACTAACATCACCCCCTGTCACCACTAACATCACCACCTGTCACCACTAACATCACCCCCTGTCACCACTAACATCACCACCTGTCACCACTAACATCACCCCCTGTCACCACTAACATCACCACCTGTCACCACTAACATCACCCCCTGTCACCACTAACATCACCACCTGTCACCACTAACATCACCCCCTGTCACCACTAAC
>NW_025939878.1:0-914 GCF_000764305.2 Hyalella azteca | reverse complement strand
AATAAGTGTTCCATGGTTTGAAAACCATAGAATAAGGGTTTTTCGGGGTTCTAAAGCCAAACCCATGGTTTGAAAACCATAGAATTAGTGTTCCATGAGATGTGTATAAGAGACAACCGGTGTCCCCGGTAGCCATGACAGCCCCAACCACTTTGCCCTGACGTGCCATTGGCGACGTGTCGTTTGCTGCAGACATCAGATACTACAACTAATATAACCAAAACTTATCAATGAACAATAAACAATGTAACTTATCTTGTGCAAAAATTATTATTATTTATGATTAATTTTTCATATTGACACGTTATCTGCGTGTCATATGGAGGGGTAACTCGAGTGTTTTCTAGCAAATGGGGGGTGGCTCGAGTGTTTTCTGACATTTCAAGGTGGCAATCAATGTTTAGGGGCTTATTGTACCAGCTCGAGGGGGCAATCAACAGTTGAAGGTAACACTCATATTGTGGCAGTTCAAGACGGGAATCAATGTTGGCCAACTCCCTGCAAAACCGCATCCAAACATCCTTTATGTTCACCTTCTTTCCTGATGTTTTCTCGTCGGCAAGTTCAGAATTTTATTTTCACTTCAAGAGGCCAACTTCTCCCCTGTCCTCCATTCACAATTCAGTGCTGCTGTGAAGCTAGTACACTGAGCTAATGCATTGATTATTTATCTGTACATTTTATTACTACTCATATCGTTATACGTTCATATTCATTGTCTCACTTTCTCTCGAATTTCTCCACAGACTTTGACCTGCCCTCTAACATCGAGTCCCTCCCTCACACTATCCCCTCAAGGTTCTCTCCCCTCACTCTTGTCCCCTGCAATCCCCAGCTCTTCATCCAACTGTTGATACTTCGCTCCATTACCAAAATTTTATTGCGCAACCCATTTTTTCTCCCATACTCTCATT
>NW_025939877.1:11262-11698 GCF_000764305.2 Hyalella azteca | reverse complement strand
CACTTCTTTTTCTCTAATTTGAAGCCAATTCACATGCCTCTGGGCTCCAGCTTGCACTTAGGCCTACAACTTGGGAAGTTGGGACAGTGGGACTGCTGTATGTATGTACCTAACCATCAATCCATCATAAACCATGGGATATATGTAAACCAACTAATAGGAACTCTGCGGCTCTGCAGAGTGCAGACAAGCATGGAAAACCTCTACCTCTAGGGCCATGATGACTACTGACTAGTGAGCATAGTGGCAAAGCTGAGAGTTTTTTAGACTCTGTCTCAAGTTCATTTTTGAGTCCTATAAGCAGACCAGTAAAGTATCATGGATACGCAGGATACCTGCATTATAATACTTAAAAAATTGGTTAAAATCTTGAGTAAATGAGGAAATTAAAAATGAACTGATTCTAAAAAATCTCTGGTTTGTCACTATGCTAGTG
>NW_025939877.1:0-10599 GCF_000764305.2 Hyalella azteca | reverse complement strand
TTTCGTCTCTTCCCTATGGAAGCTTCTAGCTGCCTTACGGGGTCAGGTTTTGGCCCGCCTATGGTGATTGGAGCAGCTGAGGCTTGTGCAAGTGTTGAGGAAGCATCTTCTGATGGTGGTGGGGTGGTGGAGGAATCAGACTGTGAGAGTGAGAGCCTCATTGAAGCAACTCCTTTGGATTCTGTGCCTGTTCAGAATCAGCTTGGCCGGAAACGAAGAGAGAGGGAGACAAATGGCTCAAGTGAGAGCATTGCTTCATAGGCTAAGCTCTGTCTCTTATACACATCTAGATGTGTATAAGAGACAGATCTAGAAGTGTTCCAAGAGCATCCGAAGGAATAGCGTGAAGCCACAAGCCACTCTCTCTCTTCGCCGCTGCCAGTAGACGAGCCCTAGATATTTGGTCCGCCGCTTCCAAAAGCCGCACTGCAGAGGCCGCGGCCACAGGCCCATCCTAAGTCCTCTGCCGGCCCAAACTCGCGTCCTCGGGCAAAGCAATACCTGCGTTCCCATTGCGCCACTCATCCACCACCATCTGCAAACTGTCATCCTTGGCCAGTCGTGCATTATGTAAAACAGCATCAACTAGGCCACGGACAGAGTGGAGTGACGATATGAATGCAGGGAGCGCAATGTCCTTTGACATACGGATACCCAGACCTCACAGCCAGACCGGTAACACAGCTTGTTCAAGAGATTCGTGCTCAATGCTGACATTGGTGATGGTCAAGAGGGCAGAAACCAACACCTCATCGAACCGCTCCAAATCACCTACCCGCGTACCATCAACCGGGGCTACTTGGGATGGGCGGGGCTACTCGGGACACCCCCCCGGGGCTATTCGGGACACCCCCCCGGGGCTATTCGGGACACCCCCAAAAACGCATTTACAGGAGAACCTCAGTAAGCAAAGGCTCCAGTTAAGAAAAAAATAGATTAAAAACAAAGAATATTGATTACCTTTACCTCGCTTGATGAAAAAAATTTCACTTATCGAAAAATTAGTGCATCATTGGTCGTCACAAAATTGAACATAGAATGCTATATATATAATTGTGCACCGGGCATCATAGAATGAAAAGTAGTTGACCTAAACTATGATTTATTTCTCCAAAATATATGATGGTTGTCACTAAAACCTTCCTTTCTGTTTCAGGTATGTTTTTCACGATCTTTTTTATAGTAAATTCACTTAACCCAATTGAAATGGCCCATAAACGAGCGCATGGCGCATAAATGAGCACTATTGTGCTTGCCATGTCTGTCTGTCTGTCCGTCTGACCGTTCGTCTGTGACCTCAAGTTTTCGTTGACGAGAAAATGCGCGCTGTCACTCACTGCAGTGAGTACCGAGTTATATTTTTATTATGGTAAATTCACTCAACCCAATTAAAATGGTGTGAAATTACAAGCCGTTATGTGAGCTTACAGATACAGAAAAAATGCTATAAGGCGGCTGATATGAAGCTTGCAGTGGACAAGGTTGTTGTAAATGCTCAATGGCATGTTCATGGATATGGTAATATCACATCAATAATACAGTAATATCACATCAATAATACATTTTTGATTTTGTTTTGTGGTGTTTTGATTTTGTTTTGCAAACAAAAGTGGGGTCATAAACGATGCCCAAAGTCACTGGGGCGTTTATGACCTTGTTTACGACCCTGGCATTTGTGACCCCGGCGTTTACAACCCCATTTTTGTTTGCAAAACAAAATCAAAAACGCAGCCTAAGTCACCCCAGTTGATGGTAATTAATGTTTATGGTAATATCATCAATAAAGGAAAAACAAGTAGAAATCACTGAAAATGTTATTTATTCTACCTCTACATCATCTACAATGAAAGAGGAGGACTTCAGAGTACTGTTAGTAATAGATGAGTCAGGGTTGGCAATGATTAAATCAAAATGTTTAAATCATATAATTAAATCACTTGATTTAAAAAAAAAAATCATGATTTTTTTTATTTTTTATTTTTTGTTTTTTTTTTATTTTTTCATATATTTAAATATATTGAGTGGCAGTCTTTAATTTATATTGAGGTATTGTTATTCATGGTTTAGTATCTGTCTCTTATACACATCTAGATGTGTATAAGAGACAGGTTCTCATCCATTACTAACAGTACTTTGAAGTCATCCTCTTTCATTGTAGATGATGTAGATGTAAAATAAATGACATTTTCTGTGATTTTTACTTGTTTTTCTTTTATTGATATGATATTACCATATTCATTAATTACCGTATTAATTAATGTGATATTACTGTATCCATGGACATGCCATTGAGCATTGACAACAACCTTGTCGATTGCAAGCTTCATATCAGCAGCCATGTAGCATTTCTTCTGTATCTGTAAGCTTGCAGGATNGGATGAGTACACTCTGCATGCTTCAAATATTTTAAAATGAAGTTTCATTGCAAGTGTCCTGAGTAGCCCCGGTCGACGGGGCTACTCGGGACACTTTTTTTTGCTTCTGGCACCTTAGGAATAGCATATGGAATTTTCTTGACAATGCCATTCGATAGCCCTCGCAAAGAGCTATAAAATGAGCCTGAACTTGTTTATGAAGTGTTTCATCGTAAGTAGTTATTAACAGTTATTAACTATAAAATGCTCAAAACTGTCCCGAGTAACCCCGGTTGACGGTATTTATGTACATTATTTTGTGTGATCAATATGGTACATGCATTTGTTCAAGTATGTTAATACAATTATTTTTATCATTCAATATGACTTCAAGTAAATGAACAAAACTGAAATTGTGGAGGCAGAAGGACATGAAAAATGCTCTTGCAGCCTGCAGAGAGGAGAATCTTCACACTTTCTGCACTGCCTGTATCCTTATGTGTGTGCCACACACTCTTGGATCACATTGCATTGAGTCAGGGAGGGCTATTTACTGGGCAAACTGACTGTGCTGTCAGAAGAGCATGCTGTAATTACATTTGAGTATTTGGTCAATAGAGGTTTTCCTATGACTGGCCTAAATCATAATGTATGCCTGGTGCACTGACCATAGGTCCAAGAGACATTTTTGGGGAGAGAGGGCCTTGCTACATATGGCAGTTGAAGTTTCGTTCCAGAGGCCCTGAGTTGGTCACTCATGGGAGAGCCAAATGCTTAGATTGTGGCCAAACTATTTTTTCAACAAATGAAAATTTGATGATTTCTTTTTATTAGTGCAAGATGTTACAGAATGTCATAACTTTAGTGAACAGCCCCATGACATAGTTGTGGACCTCAACAAGTCCTTGCAGAATTTTCTCTTGCCACGGTGAGTGAATAATTTTTATTCTCAACAAGTGACATTACAGTAATACATTAGCATTTACTGCTGTGTTTCACCATCCCACGTTGCAGTGGCTCCAATGATCGTTTAGAGTCTCATTTCCATTAAGCAACTAAGCAACTGATGGCTCTGACACTGCTTTGGATGGCAAACAAGCCACTGTCTTCATGGATTGTGAACTTGTCCTACGGTGGCTCACGCAAATATTCTTGACATTTGCTAAGCCATCAACAGATGGATCAATACTTCTGCTGCTGATTCTGCTGCAGTGCCTTGCACTGCTCCTGCAGATATTGCCCATGTCAAGCAGAAAAACATGACATTTCTATAGCATCAAAGCCTCTCACAACCCATCTCTGTCAGCCATTTGAGGTTGCTGTCTACAAATCTCTCAAAGTCCCTCAGAGCTTGTAAAATTTGGGCAAGCTTTTTGAGGAAGTCTGTGGATTGCAAAGAAAAGTTATGTGTATCATGAAACTGCTTCTAATATTTTGAGGTTGGCTTCAAACATCAGACCTTGATTGAGAAAGTTCTGAGTTTATCCCTTCAACCCAAATGCAATTAACAAGCCTAAACTTTGTAGGAATCATTTTATCCCCAGCATAGATGTAAACTTCCCTATTAGGCCTGAAAACCCTCCTAGTCAGATTCAACTTGTGGACAAATTTAACACTTCTAATGTTGCTCTCAAGTTGGGAGATGCTGGTTTCAGCATTCATTAGGGCATTTTACCAGTCACCAAATTCTTAACATTGCAGAATTTTCGCAGCTTGTTGGGGTCTCAAACACACAACTCAGTGCTCTCATTTTACTGTGCTTAACTGCCTGGCCTCCTTACTGCCTTGACAAGAATTGTAGTAGGTAGCTGGGATGAAACCCACACTAGGGATGCAAAATATTAGAAATTCAAGAACCGTTAACTCCCATAAGGGATAGCAGCTTCTGTCCATGCTGTAACTATTAACATATGGACAGATCTGGGCAGCGCTACTTTGAAATGTAGCGGCTGCTACCACTACATGCTCTAAATGTAGCGGGCGCTACCGCTACACCCACCAGATTGTAGCGAGCGCCACCTCTTCCACTACAGTAAAATGTAGCGCTGCTACATTAGCCACTACAATGGCCAAAATTATGGGAAATCTCCAAATATTTATTGTTCTGCTATTGGGATTTACTCATAAACATTTAATGATAGTAAAACATTTTGAAAACATATCAATTCAACTTCATTGCAATTAACCTAACCAAACTAGTATGGGTTAGATACAGTAAATATAATGTAGTTATTTTTATGTTTTACTTTCCCTACATGGATGTCTACTTTAATCTACCAACCTCAAAAATTACCCACATATACATATGAAAAATCAGTCTTTTTTGTATATATATATATGTGGGTTATTTTTGAGGTTGGTAGATTAAAGTAGACATCCATGTAGGGAAGGCAAACCATAAAAATAACTGAGTAAAATAACTGTAAGCAAGCTGAAAAATGAAAAAATGCCTGTAAGTGTTAACTGGTAACAACTTAACAAGTAACAACTAACATGTTGACACTAGTAACAGGCTAAGGTTGACAACATTACACCAAAATTTTTGTACAGTTTTATTCTGTAATTTATATTATGTATGTATCATGCTGGTTTTTAAATAATAAGTAAAATCTATAAGTATAAAAATAAATAAAAAAATAAGTAAAATCTAAAGGCTTTATCTATAAATGTAGTAGTAGCGTTGTAGTGGAAAAACTTCATATAGTTATTTGAATATGTAGCGGGTGCTTCCGCTACATTGCCTTAAATGTAACGCCACTACCGCTACATTGCCTTAAATGTAGCGCCACTACTGCTACTGAAAATGTAGTGGCCACTACATGTAGCACGCTACTGCCCACCTCTGCATATGGAAATCTTTAGATAAGGTTTGAAAAAAATGTAAAATACAAGGAAACATAAGCAAATGAAATCACACAATTAGGTGATCAACATCAATAAAATTAAAATAATAACAAGGACAAAATTTAATCTAAATTATCAATGAATAAATGAAATAAATTCCTATGCTTCTCACCAGTGCAACTGAGTGCCCAGGCTGAGATACTGAATTTAGAAATACTCAAGAGAGATACTTCAAGTCTGTAAATAATCCAATTCAATAAAATCACTGTAGCTCTTGCATGAAGATTTTTGTTTTTATTCATATTCTAGTAATAGATTTTTTTATATTCTTCCTGATCTTGGATTTGAAGTTTGTTTTAACATAGAGGCAAGATCAAACTTCTTGACTTGTCAAAGTCATACTTATGAATTAAACTTGAATGAATCAACTTTTTTCCTATTGTTTGATCTACTGTAATTTTAACTACTAAAAACTAAGAATATTGCTGTGTACAATAATCAGACAAAATATTGTTCTTCATTTCATTCCCTCATTAGTTATAGAGATAGTCTAATATTCTCAGGTTGCCAAAGTAGCCATAAACCTAATAAATAAATGCTTGGACTATTAATTATTCTAATTATATATGTGTACATATTGATTAATTTGTACTCATTTTTGCAGATTTCTAGACTGTGTGAGTTTCTCAGTGTTACTTAACGTAGCAGTTCCTCTTCAGCCACTTGAGTAAATTGTTGGCACCGCTGTGACCATGGCGAAGCGTCCTGCTGGGTCAGACCTCAATAGGGACAACTGGGACCAAGATGATGAACCAGAACAACAGGTAAAGGCAAATATTTTTTATTACACTGAGATGTTAGTTTAAATTATTTTTTGGGAATTGAGTATATATTTCTCTCAATCTACTACTGATCATTCAGTCTCTTAAATTTGTCTCAATTGTAATATAAAAGTAATGGTAAGTTTCATGACCAATTTTCTTATGTCTCTCATAGTCTCATTACCATAAAATTTTCCCCCATTTCAGCCTACATTTTTGCTAATTTAATATTACCTGGTAAATAGAAAGAAATGAAAACTATAGCAAATAAAATATAGACCAATATTTAAGGCATCTTCATCGTACAGTTTTTATTTGTTGATTCTACAATTCTAGCCTTAATCTCTTGTAAGTCGTTATCCATTTAATTACCTAGTGCTTCTGCAGCTAAAACGTTTCAAAACATTCATGAATGCACTTGCAATCAAATAATTGGTTCATGTTGTATCTAGTAATCTATTACACCAAGCACAATATTTTATTTTGTAATTCACAGGAGGCTTTTTTCAGGCATTTGGTGATGGAGCTTTTCAGCGCGCGTCTGAGGAAGAGTTAGCCAGGCGCAAGATCAAAGTAGCCAAGCGTAGGTCTGACTTGGTCACTTCGGATGGCAGTGACAAGCCCAGTGTCTTCAAGAACTTCTCTGGCTTCTCTGGCATGACGAATGCTAGCAGCTCTGCAACCACTTTTGATTTTGGAGCTAAAAGTTCAAGTGAACCAAAATCTGAAATGAAGAAGCTCTTTGAAGCATCTAGTTTCAAACCAAGCACTAGCATTGGCTCTTCAACATTACCTACATTCAGCTTTTCTTCTTCTACTAGCAACAAGGAGAACTCTAAACCTTTAGAAAGCAATTCAACTTCTGTCAATGGATCGGCAAGCTCCAGCGAGTTATTGAAAAAGTTATCTGGCAGCGAAGGAGACAGTAACAAAGTATTTCATGAGAAATTGAAGTTATTGAATGAAGGTGTACTGCAGTGGGTTCACAAGCACGTAACGGCCAATTGTCTCATCAATTTAAATCCTGTCTTTGATGACTACAGAAAACACTTTGATGCTCTAGAAAAACAATTTATGCCTAAATTTGAGAAGAGTGCAAGTACTTCTTCTGCTTCATCATCTACCGTTGTTTCGAGTGCCTCAAGTTCTCCTTCGTTATCTTCCACTAATGTAACATCACCAAAGAACGCCAATGAAGCTGCGTTTTCTGTGACTGATAGTGTAAAACCGGTGTTCTCTTTTGGAGGAGGAACTGACTTGAAACCGAAAGAGAATCCAGTTCCTGGAAAAGTAGATGTCTCGAAGCCTGCTTTTTCATTCATGTCTTCCACGTCAACCAATTCTGTTCCATCTGTAACTTTCAGCGAATCGAAGGATAAAAATGTCAGGACTCTAGATCCTAAGCAATCATTTCCTGAAGGAGTTACTTCTGGACTTTTTTGCTTTGGTGCAGCAGTAGCTCCCAAGTCTGGCAGCGGCAGTGGAGGTTTCTCATTAGGTTCAGGAATGAATTTTGGAGCAAAAGAGAACACTGGGTTCTCATTTGGCGGAGGTGCCTTGTCCTCGGGAGCAAAGGAAGGCTCTGGTTTCTCTGGCTTTGGATCAAAAAGCGCCTTGACTTTTGCACCTGTACCACCAATAGCCTCCGACTCCAAAACGGAAGAAGATGAAGAAGAAACGCCACCCAAACCCGAAGTGCTGGAGGTCAAGGAAGAGAACTCCTTCTATGAAAAGAAGTGCAAACTTTTCTACAAGAAAGATGGAAGCTACGCTGACAGGGGAGTTGGGACTCTCTTCCTGAAGACGGTCGGTGACACCAAGAAGACGCAGCTCATCATGAGGGCTGCAACGGCTCTAGGCAATGTTTTGCTAAACATTGTTTTGAATTCTTCTCTTCCTACACAGAGGATGGGTAAGAACAACGTCCTCATTGTGTGCGTGCCCAACCCACCGTTGGATAACAAGGAAGGAACAGATAAACCGGTCACAATGCTCATCAGGGTCAAGACTTCTGAAGACGCTGATGAACTTTTTAAACAAATCAATGACCATAAAGGAGATTAGGTGTCTTTGAAGTTATTTTTTTTTTAAACCACACGTCGGATATAACAATCTTGATGTTCTAAAAACTGTGTTTAAGCTTAACTTTATCATGGGAGGAACCATAGAAACTATTTTGTTCTTGCTCTTGCTTTCACTAAAACCATTTTCAAAATCGTACTAGAAATATGCAACCGTAGGATCTACTGGAATAGCCTAACCATACCCCGGTAGTTACAAACTTTTTGACTTTATTTTAGAACTATCGTACGCTTTTTGCGTGCACTCAACTTAGTTGCTGCGTAAACTTCAATGGATTTGAGTCATTGATGACCGCCGATTGCCTGGTCTGTGTACTGGAATTTATTGTTTCATGTTCCGCTATTGGTTGCGGTCGCAAAAGGCTTAATTTTCAAATTATAAATTTAGCGCTTGATTAATCAAGAATCTGCATTGATGATTAAATACAACTGCATCACTTTGCCAATCATGGTGCAGTAATTTCGTGTCTTTTTTCTGAAGAAGCTATTTGTTTAGTGGAATTTAGCAAGTCTTGTTATTTCTCAAGTTTATTTTGAATAATTACTCTTCATAAACATGGATTGAATGCCAAATCCTCTATTCTTGCCGTCTTCCTTATCGTAGCTTTTCTGGGGTTTGCTTTCTCTACTTAAACGCGTTTGCTTCTTATTTATTGAAACAAATTTTGTTGTTTGCTCATAAGCCCAAATGTTCTTGAACCTATATAGATTTTTTTAGGGGGGGATATTCTTCTCCATTGGAATTGGCCAAATATTTTCCCTCATTGCAGGTCTTGCGTCCTTTTGATGAGTGAATTAAATAATCCGACATACATCGCGTATTGCTTACCTTGTTAGCGGGACGGCCCTACACACACTTGGCTCATGCATATTTTCCGACATTCGATTTTGCCTTCTCACGGTGGCACCCTGTCCTTAGGTTCCTCTGATGGAAACGAGTCTAGGATTTTCGTGCAAATTTTATATTGTTTAGAAGTTGCTACATAGCTTTAAACTACTCGAATATTAGTAAGATCAAATGACAATCCTTATGATGGTTCATTTGTAGATGCATGTAGCCTTGTGAGGCATGAAGATAGCTCGGTAGACGTTCAGCCTCAGCAATGTTCCTTGTTAATTTGAAGAAAACTAATCGTGTTTCCCGGAATAATTCTCCAGTTCCATTTGAAATCTTGTTATGACATTACTCCTGATACATTTTTAGTTTTTTTAACAAGTATTTTGACAATGATGATATGAATCCTCGCAACGGAGCCTGAAGAATTGATAGTTAAACCTGTTCTTAGATTGGCGACAGATGTGCGGCTCATTGCTCAACTGTCACCAGCACTCGGCACGACGAACTTACCGTCAAAGAATGAGGTGATTGGCCTGTCTCAGTACCAAAAGCTGGGAGAAAAGCGCTGCTGCTGCGCAGGAAGTTATGCAAGTGTGGGAAAAAACTGAGAAAAAGGTCAAGTGTTCAAACGAACTGCAGGAGAAGAATGATAGGAAAAATAAATTGTGCGACACCTTCGTTACCGCTCATGCCGTGACAGATATTCTCGTACATGGGTTTCTTATTGTCGCTCTTAAAGGAAAAAATAAGCATTAAGAAAGAATGGATGCTGTTGATATTGCATTGGTACAAAAAACTAAAAGGTAGCCGGTATGTAAAAATAAAAGCACAGAAGAAGCCAGCAAAAAGATATCTCAAGAAAAAGAATAAACTACAATCGCAAGGTCTCTGAAAGAGCGCTCGTTAAGTGATGAGCCAATGTCACGACGCGCCAGACAAGGAGGCTGACTGGGCCTATAGATATGATATAGAAATTTCTGAGCCTATTCTCGACGAGCGGCTATTCTTCCGCTCGTCGAGAACAAATCAGGCGTCACCTGAATATTACAGAAGGCTTAAATGTTGAATTCATTCCAACTGCTGCCCTACATCGGTTCCTCGATTGCACCTGCAAGGAAAATCATTACTAATTTACAGTGAAAAATTAACTGTAAATATCTTCTAATTCTTTTATGCGACGAAGGAGTCTATCAAATATTATCAGCTTCAAATATAACATCGGGAACAGCTCATGCGACAGCCTTGGCTGTTTATGAAGCTTCAATGACATAACATAACATAGTGATCTCGGCGCTGAAGTGTAGGCCTGATGTGGCTGTCACCGATTCTTTTCCTTTTCGTGCCTTGTTCACAGAAGATCAAAAATCACGTCATTTGACCAGATCTTTTCAAGACTGACGATAGTTTGAAATAGCTACTAGACTTCCACCGGGTGCAATATGGTGCTAGGCATTTCAAATCTGAACATATATTTTTCCGTAGCTTTATCTAGTCTGTTCTCGAACGCGTTCATACTCGGAGCGCCAACGCGATGTCATTGGGGAGGCTGTTCCACATGTCGGCGATTCGAAGCGAGAAGAAATTTTGTTGCGTGGAGAAGTTGCAGCACAGGTTTTTTTAGCTTATAGCCGTGGCCCCTGGTGTTGGTTCTTGTTTCAAAT
>NW_025939876.1:0-5556 GCF_000764305.2 Hyalella azteca | reverse complement strand
TGAATGACACTCAGCTGTGTAACAGAGCGGTCTGACAGTCCTGACCACTCGTGCTTAGCCATGCTGGTTAGTGAATGTTCACCCTTGTATATATATATGTTTGTCCGCATTTTAATTAACTTGTGCTTTGTAAATAAGGCATTGGTTCTTGATTTATTATGATTCTTGATTCATTGCATTAACTACTGCATTTTCTCATGATTCCTATTTTAAACAAATAGTCAGCTTTACTTACTTAATTGTCATTGCATTCTTTAACTGTGTTCACCTTGAAAACCCTTTTGGTTCTTTGGTTTTACTTAACTTGTTTTGATTCCATTTAATTATGACTAAATCCCTTGCTTGCTTTGTTAAGGTTAACCTATAAGTCCCTTGCCGTTACTTTACCCTGCAATGCTTGATCACAAATTAATCCTTTCAATCACAGCTTCTTAAATTATACATACTTTGCTATTTTATTAATTTCATTTATTTTTTACAGCTGGCACGGTAATGTCAAGTCCACATTAACCCGGCCTGTGCTCTTTCCCTTATTAGTGATTTTTGGATTTTATTCTTTGCCTGTCACAAACCTTAATTTGTTCATCTGATATTGTTCCTAATAAAATTTAAACCCTTAAAGCTTTCAAACCTTAAATTTAGACAAGAATTAGCGCTTCCACAAATATTTATTCATTCTTGTTGTCGTGGCCCTTCCTGTTATAAGAGGGGATAAATTGCAACTCGCGGTGCGCTGAGACTCACACGATAACAGTGGCATCTCCGACGGGATGATAGGCATATACCATTCAGGCTCAATCTTCTGGTTATCCTCCTGGAGATATTTGAGGAGGGGGTCGTCATTCGGGTGTATCAAAGTCCTGGCAAGCGGTGACAGTTTAGTGAAGATATAACGAGGGCTGGCTGCATCTTTTCCGCCCATAAGGCGCGTGCCGAACTGACCGATGGGCTCCAACAGGTTAACGTTGTTGGAGCCCACGAAGTTTTGCGCCAAGCTTATGATAGAGAGCGACGCCTCGTCTTGGTGGTAGGCCGTGTGCTCGGTGACGCTGCCTGCCAGTTGCGCCACATTAACCTCCACTTGGTCGTTCCGTTTGATGCATGTGAACATCACCTTTCTTTGTCCGGGTTTTAAGCCGTCCACGAGCGATGGGATGCTACGCTCGTTATCGGCGTAAACGGACAACTCGAGTTCAGATCTGACAAAGTCCGAGAAGTTCACTGATCCGGTAGTCTCGTAAATAGTCTCGGGAGGCTCACTTTTTCGGCGCCGCTCGCTTTCTTTCTTCATGAAGTCGTCCTCAATTTCCTTGCGCTGATCAGCTTTATTCTTGCAGAACGCCATCTGGATAGTGCGGTCGTCTTGAACTTCATCGTATTTGAGCATGATTCTGTGACGGGGTAGTTCCCTGAAATACTCCTTGGCTTCTTGTGCCGAATGTGCTCCCAAATCTTTGTAGTACTTTATCTTGTAGGTGCGCCAGTCATTTTTATTTGACTTCCATTCTTCGTATTTGCGCTGGCTGAAGAAGCACAACTTTTCAGTCAATTTCGCAGCTTTCACGATCGGCGCCTTAAAGGCGCTGATAAAGGGGAGCTGAATAATGCATGGCCAGTTATCATGGATGAAATTAATAACACAGCTGGCACTCATGGAAGCATGAGTGGTCATCAACATAATATGTTGGTATCGAAGCGTTTTTATTTCTTCACTGTATTTATATCTTTTATTGTACTCCAGGCCTATGGCCTTAACAAGGTTTCCGACTTGTATATTTTCATTCATTTTGCTGGTTCCTTCACGAGAATATACGAACTTAGTGCGGAGATTATATATCCCGTAGTTGTCGCGCTGCTCTTCACTCAGTCCCGAAATGGCGAAAGCTGCCACAGCTTTAGATTCGGTCAGAATCAAAGTGCATTTCGAACCGTTGCCTGCGTTATTCGCATCTACTAGTAAATGCTTAGAAGTTGCGTTACCAGCACGCTTCTTTTCGAACTGCTTAAGCTTAGCTGACGCAAATTCGACGATGCCAGATTTTCCCACGGCAGTAACAAATTTGTTGGACAGGGACAGCTTAAATTTGTAAAAGCTTTTCTGTTGCAGTGTCACGGTTTCCTTGGATAAGGATTCGAATTCCGGTTTCACAATTTGAGCGTTGACAAAAACCCATAGATGGTTCTTGATCTGGTCATTCTCGATTTGAACTCCGCTCTTGTCATTCTTGGACAGAGTTTCTTGGAGCGTATTCACTATCATGTTCGTCATATAATCCACATGTCCACCTCCCTTTCTTGTGGCAATGCTGTTGACCAAAGAAATGTGCTTGAATCCTTTCTCTGATATGGTGACCGCCACCTCCCAGCCAGGTCCGGACCAGTGTTGCCAGGTTTTTTCTCTGCGAGAATACCAGATTGCCTAGCTCAAAATACCAGAAATATACCAGAAATTCTATTGTTCGAAAACTGACTAATACCACCAAATTTAATGAAACTATTCGTCAGAAACGTTGGTTAGAAAAAGAAAAATATATAGATCTCAGTACTCACTGCAGTGACTGACAGAGAGCGCATTCTCTCGTCGACGGAAACGTGGTCACGGACGGATAGACGGACGGACAGACGGACATGGTGAGCACAATAGTGAATTTTTTTCATAAATGAGAAAATGCGCTAAAAAGTATTTATGTACTGTGCATTTATCAGTGTGGCACTTCTTCCCCTTCGCTCAACATGAGCAAGCCACGGAAACAGGTCATCTTCCATTTTCATACATGCTTACAGGTCATCTTCCATTTTCATACATGCTTACAGGTCATCTTCCATTTTCATACATGCTTGCATATTGCATTAATCTAACATTTCGGGTTTGATCACATGTTACAGCTAAGCAGATAGCTTTAGGTACTGCAGGATAGGTACTGCAGTCGGATAGGTACTGCAGTCCGAATAAGGGACTGCAGTACCTTAGTTGAAATTTTATTTCGTTACTTGTTTTTCACATAGGTGACTTGTGAAAACATTCACTCCACGAATGCATTGGAGACCTGGTCAAAGTAGACACGTTAATACCAGATTTAGGCATATATACCAGATCTAAAATATTCATACCAGACACCTTCTGAAAATACCAGATTTGTGAAATCTGGTATAGAAATATACCATCTGGCAACGCTGGTGAAGTCGTGCAGCAGGAGCGCTGTAACAGCAGGATCTCCATACAACATTAAGTCCCTGCAAACTTCTGTCATCATGGACGACTTGAACCAACACTGGACACTGGCCGTCAGCGCAGCAGTTTTTCGTTAGTTCGAAGTAATATTCTATATACAGAACCTGGCGCCTTCAGAATAGCATGGGCATCAAAGGGACCAGACAGGATTCTATTGAAGGTCTAAAGGTCTAGAATGTAAGAATTTAATAAGAATGCCACCACAGATGATGCCGTGAGCAGAAGACCTTTTCCTCTGAATAATGGTAGCAACTTCAAGACTAGAGGAATACTACTTAAGCCATGTGTAACAAGCCGTTCAGCATGTAAGGCCGCTCAGTGAATGTTCATCTGGACAGCCCTCGGCGTAGGGTTGGAGTTTCGATAAGCTCCACCTTTCAATAGGACCTTTTTATGTGCTTGTCTGAACTCTGAAAAACGGATGCTAATCTAATTTAGCACGGCAATCAACACTTCTGTGCTTAGAGCTGGAACATGAAGAATACATTCTCAACTCCTCGCTCCTGCGCACTCAAGCGGCATGTGAAGTGTGATTAGGGCACACGAACATTGGATGAGCAAAATTTACAAACATCTATACCAGTTGCGCATGCATTGAGCAAGACTGTCTTTGACGCGCTTGTTTTGCAAACGGTAACGGGAAATTCACTTCCTTCGAATTACGCTGGGTTTTTCAAGAGAAGTGGGAGCGTTATCTTTTGGGCTGGAGACCACAGAGTCAAAGTTTTATTCACGTCAACATATTTTTTGTAGATGTCCTCATTGATTGGCAAATCATCGAGCTGGTCCGAGGCATTGCCCAGGTAATAATGATAGAGCTGGTCATACATATATCCCGGATAATAATGATAGTCAAATTTAATATCCAGGTAATAATCATACGGCTGGCTATACGTATGGCCCAAGAAATAATCACGGCACTGCTTCAAAATAAGACTGCAGAGTCATACGGTGCTTTCTCCTAGTTCTACATTTACGTGAAGGTTCAGCGTAATATCTGGATTTAATTAAAAATATCCTAGATTGTAATTAGAAATGCCCTAAATAAAATGTATAAAAAATTTTTTTAACGACCACGTTTTTCATGTGGACTCAAAAGTAGAAAATAATTTTTCGGCAGCTACTGATCTCTGTTTGCTTTCATTCTCTTGGTCTTTTGTATTTCAGTTAAAATATTTTACAACTAAAACGAAAAACGTGGGGCGCATCTTCATNCACGACGTACGTATCGATGATACGAAGCGTATCATCGATATACGCAGTCTAAACACGAATATCCTCTCGAGGATGACGTGCATTAAAGGTTCCCAACCCCTGCTTGTGAGTTCCTTTAGAGTTTATAACTACTGCAAAAAGGTCAACCATCCTACATAATATTCATTTCATTTCAGTTGGCCACGCATATGCACAAAAGAAAATTCTTTTCAAAGTTCTGTAGAAAATTGTATTCGAGGGGATACATTGTTGTTCCCGTATTTATCTGGGTGCATGGCTGTAATAAAGAAAGGTTCGGTAATATATACGCCTGGAAACGTGCAACAAATCATTGATTATCGTATTGTTATCGGTAGCTGAGCTTCCCTAAAAGTTTCAGAGCGCTATCTAGCGGGAAAGTTGGTGAAATATCGATCGCAAGATTTGATCATCACAGACACGAAAGCGAGCTAAGAAAAACGTGGTAAAATAGACTAGAATTTAATGTAGACTACAGTCTACATCCGTCCTGAAAGGGTTAAAGGAACATAATTGCTGTGTTTTACTTTCATTGAGAGTATAAATCGCTTCATGATTGTGATTGCTTTCAACGCAAAAGGTAAATGAAAGAAATCATTTACTGCAATTAAACGCAAGTTTAAAATATAAGCTTATCACAAAAAATGTATCACAATGGTTTTGATTTGACAACTTCTATCAAAATTTTGACAACTTCTATCAATCAAATTAGATAACTTGACGTAGCCAGTATCTTCAGCGGTAAAATCTAGGCATAAGACCTACGACAATAAAGAGTACAAAGTTATACAAATATACTCATTGAAGAGGAGATTTACGCCCTACATGAGCCGTAACTATATCTCCTAGTGTGCTTATTGCAGCTCACTTTAATGAACAAATAACATGTATAAAAAAAATTTTTAAAGACCACGTTTTTCATGTTTACTAAAAAGTAGAAAATAATTTTTCGGCAGCTACTGATCTCTGTTTGCTTTCATTCTCTTGGTCTTAACATTGTATTTCAGTTAAAATATTTTACAACATCTAAAACGAAAAACGTGGGGCGCATCTTCATTTAGGCATGCCTTAATTTCAATTTTGAATTCAAC